>NW_016159798.1:65197-76602 GCF_001687245.7 Rhagoletis zephyria | reverse complement strand
TTCGAAATTTTGCGTGTCATTTTATGCATACATACATACAAGTGAGTGAGTCAGTACGTGACTCACTTTGACTCTGAGTAATTGACCCATTCTGATTTAATACATATGTATANTTCGGAGTTTTACTACAATTTAAATACTTTTTCGAAATTTTGCGTGTCATTTTATGCATACATACATACAAGTGAGTGACTCAGTACGTGACTCACTTTTGACTCTTAGTAATTGACCCATTCTGATTTAATACATATGTATATGACTTTTTGATATTTAAAAATTTATAGTTATTGGTTTATAACTACATTTCATACTTTTTTTAACTACATTTTGATACTTTTGCAAAAAAACGTTTATATTAAAGCAAATCGAAAATAACAAAACAATAGTCTATTTTGAATTGCACGGAAAGTGAAGAAAACAACATCTTTACTCCTTTTGCATGTGAAATCCCACTTCTTTGCATGAAATTTTCAGCGGATTGTGGACTTTTGGACAGAACACAATAAGTACATTTGGTAAACTTCTTTTGAATAAATTTTGGATTTTGGTGAACAGCAGCTAGCTGAAGTAATTTTTCTTGTATTTTACTAAACTTANTTTAAAGAAAATTATACAGAATTTTTAAAAATTACAAAGCGAATTTTACAAAATCGTCCGCTTTCAACAAATGTTAGAAAACTTAACGAGTACAGAGATTCACTTATAAGTTCATACAATACCATTTTATTGCACGTCAAGGGTCATAGCGAAACTTGTGAGTTTGGTGAAGTACAGATAAAGTTAACACGTTGCAAGGACCTTTTAAGGAAGTGTTTTATTAAATTGAATTGTCAGATTAAAATTCCACTAGAGCCTCTAGAGTTCATTTGCAAAACAGATTTAGTTGACTCTGATACCGAAGAAGAGTACTCCGACGCAAAATCACAAGCTTCAGTAAGTTTTTCTATTAAAAGAAGCGCTTCGCTTCCAAGCATCAAAGATTCGCTAAGTGTTTTAGAGATTCCAGCAAGTGCTACTAGTTCACCTAATTTTTCAGTTTATGCAAAGGTTTTTACAGAAATGGCCACAGCAGAGCAAAAGAAGTCTTTTATAAGCCTTTGTGCTTCGATAATTAGGGAAAATTATAATGGGGATCCGTTAGCGCTCGAATCGTTTTTAGATAAAATTAGCTTGATTGAGGACTTAACTGAAGAAAATTTGACCAGTATATTAATTGCATTTTTGAAATCAAAATTAGAGGGCAAAGCCCGCGAAGCCATACCAACACAAATAAATTCCGTTAGTGACATTAAATCTGCTCTACGCAATAGAATTAAACCTGTCAACTCGAAAGTTGTGGCAGGGAAGATAGCCGCGTTATACGTTAACAACAACAATTATTCAGAATTTGCCAAACGCGTTGAAGAATTATCAGACTCGCTTGAGCGTTCGTTAATTATAGAAGGAATAACTCAAGAAAAGGCTCACGAAATGGCGATTGAGCAAACGGTTAACGTGTGTCGGTTAAACGCCAGGTCAGACTTAGTAAAATCAATTTTAGCTTCAACAAAATTTTCAGATTCCAAAGACGTAGTTGCGAAACTAATTGTAGAGCAGAATAATGAGGTGAAAGAGCGTCAGGTTCTTTCTTTCCGATCGCGTGGTAATAACACGTTTAGAAATTCACGTGGTGGCTATCGTGGGGCTAACCCAACTCGCAGTTTTACTGGTTATAGAAATAACACGCACTCAACGATATCGATCCGCTAACGGGAACCGCTATCATAATAACAATGGTTCACGGTTTAATTCCAACAGCAACACCAATAGGAACAATAATGCACGATCTGCAAACGGTAGGAGTAGGAATGCAAATGTCCGTGCTTTAAACGCTCATGCCCCTCAGGAGCGAACACTGGGGGAGCAGAAGTTGGACAACTAAACGATTTTCCTGTAACAAAAGGCATTTACTGCTTTAACCTAAATTATTCAGATTTTATCCAATTAAAAATTTCCGGGTCTAATAAATTGTGCACATTTTTGGTCGACACGCAAGCCGACATTTCCTTAATCAAAATTTCAAGCTTTCACAAAAATTTTCTAATTGATACAAATGATATTATCCGCATTAAGGGCGTCACTTCAAACACTGTTTCAACTCTGGGTAAAATTACGACAAATTTGACTTTTGCTGACTTTTTTATAGAACATATGTTACATGTGGTTAACGACGAGTTTAACATTCCGGCAGACGGTATATTGGGTAAAGACTTTTTAAAATTCAATAAATGCGTTATCAGCTATGCAAGCAATTGCATTTCCTTCTGGGTAGGTAACAAAAAAGTCGCGATTCCGATTCCTCACGGAACTGAAAGCGACACCTGCATAATTCCACCCAGATGCGAAGTTTTCCCACTGTTTAATTTAGGAAGCTCACCGGAGCCTCCGTTTGTGGAATCGCAAGAGATTGATAACGGTGTATTCACAGCACGATGCATTGTTAGTACAAGCAACCCAATCGTCAAAGTCATAAATACCACAAATGACGCAGATATATGTAAACTACTTTTACTTAATTTCTAGTTAGTATTTAGTTCTAAGATATAACTCTAGTCGAACACACCAAGTAGATGGTGTAGTGTGTTCGGGGCATTATGTACATAGTATAACAGTTAAGATGACACTTGTGAAGAGAAACGATTAGAAACAAAGAAACGAAGTAAATACAAAAAGTTAAGCGGCAAATCATTGTGCTGAGGAAAATTAATAAATTACAAATTATAAGCTTTAAATGTCGTTTCTCTTTATAGGTAAATAATTTAAGTAAACTATTGTGATAAGAATCAATATTAAATAATATAAACACTCTTTATAGAGAAACCCAATTGAGTTTATACATTTGTTGCTGTGTTAGGCGGATCGAGTTAAACAAACATTACAAAACGACATTTTTGCTAACATTTGAAGAATGGAGAAGCTTAAATTCGAATTTTTGGTAAAATCTGCTGAGGACGGAAAAACGAATATAATGGCGATAACCACAATCACCACAAGTGATGATAGAGTTTTTAAAATACCAGCAGAAATGCAGCCAGCAAGTTTACATGAACAATTAATAAATACACCAACTTATACAAAAATAAAAAACACATTAAAAAGGAGACACCAAACAAGAAAAGTATGGATAAATGTAACGGAAGATTTAGCCGGAATTTATATGGATGATGATGGAAATATGCAGTTCAAAGATTACTTTCTTGAAGAGATACTGCCAACAAATCCCACTGCAGGTATTTCAGAGGAGTCACTGTCGAAAGTTTTAGAGAAGCTGAGTGCAACAAAAAAAAAATTGTGAATACCCTAATTTGAAGAAAATTGCTGAAAAATTTGTGCTAGAAAAATTCTCAGCCAAAAACTCAAATGCTAACCAATGGATGACCATATTTGAAAGTGAGTGCGACCGCTTTGACATATGTAAAGATGAGGAGAAAATCGAAGTCTTGAGACTTTTCTTAGAAAAATCATGCTTGGATTGGTACAGCTCTATGCTTATTAAATTATCGTTAGCTTCTGAATGGGGAAAGTGGAAAGAAAACTTTTGTGGCACCTATGCAAATAAAGGATGGGCTGCGAGCAGATATGCAATCTCATTCAGATATAAAACAGGTTCACTTTTGGATTATGCTTTGAAGAAAGAAAGACTTTTATTAGAAATAAGAAAATCAATTGACACAGGGACATTAATTGATCTTATTGCAGAAGGGTTACCACATTATATAACCGACAGAATAGATAGAGAAAAAGTAGTTAATACAGAAGAACTTTACAGTGAGATTAGAAAACTTGAACATTTAGTATCCAGAAAAACTATAGATAGAAAGAACGTATCAGCTTCTTATTCGAAAGAAAAAGAAACATTTGAAAAGAAAAAACCATGCAAAATCTGCGAAAAAGAAAACAGAGGTACTCGTTATCATACAGAAGCTACATGCTGGTTTAAAAATCAAAAAAGTGAAAAAGAGATAAAACATGTTAATAATAATGAATTGGAATGGGAATTAAATGATATGGATCCAAAAAACTTGTAGTGCCACCATTGATCAAAGTTAAATTATTAATAAATGGAATTATTGAAGTATATGGAATTTACGATTCTGGTTCGAATGTATCTTTAATAAATTCGCGTTTATTACGCTTTAAACCAAAAAATAAAGATTTTTATACTGCAAATTTGAAAACGATCAATGGTACAAAAAAGGCTGAGGGAATGATAACTATTAAAACTAAAATTTTTGACATTGAAAAAGAAATACAGGTTTTTGTAGTAAACGAAAAAAATTTTAGCTACGATTTTCTGATTGGATTAGATTGCATAAAATCATTCAAATTAATACAAAATGAAAACCTAATTATATCCCAAAAATGTACACCTTGTAGAAGCAAACTCTCAGAACTACCTTCGAAGTCGAGAAATGAAAATTTAAATATAAGTAATTTCTATAGATTTCGCCGTCATGATAATCATAATGAATGCGAATTAAATTTCAACGAACATTTCGATACAGATAATTGCGACATTTCGGTTCAACATTTAGACGTTACAGAAAAGTCAGAAATAAGTAAACTAATAGAAAAATATTAAACTTTATTCGCTAAAGATAAATATGACATCGGTACGGTAAAAGATTACGAGGCACGTATAGATCTACTAATAGATAGGTATTGTAGTAAAAGACCATATAGATGCACGATTGAGGATAAGAAAGAAATAGAAACACAAATTTCAAAATTATTGGAGAAGAATCTGATAGAAGAGTCGTATAGTCCATTTGCGGCTCCGGTAACATTGGCTTTTAAAAGAGAAGAAAATAGGAGAACAAGATTATGCATAGACTTTCGCGATTTGAATAAAATTGTAGTTCCACAATCACAACCATTCCCATTAATTGAAGACTTGGTAGATAAAACACGAAACTGTAAATTTTTCTCAACGCTTGATATAAACTCAGCGTTTTGGTCAATTCCATTAAGAATCGAGGACAGACATAAAACAGCTTTCGTAACACAAGAAGGACATTTTCAATGGACGTGTTTGCCCTTTGGCTTGAAAACATCGCCAGCAATTTTCCAAAGAATTTTAAGTAACATAATAAGAAAACATAAGCTTAGTGAATTCGCGGTTAATTACATAGACGACATTTTGATTTTCTCAAAATCTTTCGCAGAACATATGTCACATTTATCATTATTGCTTGAAGCAATATCGAAAGAAGGCTTCAGATTAAAACTATCGAAATGCACTTTCGCAGCAGATTCAGTTAAATATTTAGGTCATATCATCAAAAGGAATTCAATTAGCCCCTTAAAAGATAATTTGATATCAATAAGAGATTTCCCAACACCAAAAACAAGAAAAAATGTAAGACAGTTTTTAGGGAAAATAAATTTTTACAATAAATACATACCAAATATTTCCATAACACTGGACCCTTTGCATAACCTTTACGGTGAGGTCTGACCATCGACCCTTAGCTTACCTTTATAACATGAAGGACCCGTCGTCAAAGCTCGCTAGAATACGCTTAGAACTGTCAGAGTATGATTTTACAATCGAATATATAAAAGGCAAATTAAACGTCGGAGCGGACGCATTGTCACGGATTACGATGAACGAGCTAAAAGACTCTACTAAACAAGTTTTAGCGGTGAAAACACGATCTTCGACGAAGCAGACACCAGAGTATGATAACGAATGCAGTGACAATCTTACGTTACAGGTTTACGACAAATTTTCTTATAACTTCTCAAAAAAAATACCCCGGGTGCAAGGCACATTAAACAGGTAGTATCAGTAGAGCAAAAACAAAATTTGCGTGTATTTTGTTGTTGCTTCTGGTATCGAAAGTGTCAAAAACTGTTCTGAATTTTTTCTTCTAAATCAAAGCGAGCCATGTGAAATACAAAAAATTATAAAAAATAAAAAATTTAAATTGGAAAAAATAAAAATTGATGCAACTTTCTCTCCTAGTAAATTTGTTTGCTTCTCGAAGCATTGATCCATCCTTTGCAAGGCCCAGTAATCAGCGGTCGTGCTGCTGAGTTGGGCGAACGTTCCAAAAGCTGCTATTCAATCGCTTGTTTTGTATGGAAAAAGGTTTCACATGCAAATGGATTTTAACAATTCAGAATTTTTGTGAGAAAAAATTAAAAATATTTGACATTTTCGAGACCAAATAATTTGAAAATAAATCAAATCAGCTGCTCTACTGATACTACCTGTTCAATGTACCTTGCCCGGGTGAAAACAAATATTATATATGGAAAAAATTATACNTGAAAATAAATCAAATCAGCTGCTCTACTGATACTACCTGTTCAATGTACCTTGCCCGGGTGAAAACAAATATTATATATGGAAAAAATTATACAATTTCAAGTTTTCAAGTTTGTGCACATTTAAAACACAAAAAACTCGAGTTACTTAATTTTACGATTGTAAACGAAAAAACGAATTTCGATAAGTTACTTTCGCGGCTTGAAGTCGAAGCCAACAATCGTAACATTAAGAAGTTAGAATGACCTAAAAATGATTTATTTTTTAAATATTTTTCAATTTCAAACTTAAAAAACCGCGGAAATAAAACTTTAAAAACCCTACAAATTGTATTGACAGATCCTGTTGAAACTGTGACTGATGACGAAAAGAAAAACCAAATTATGACAATCTACCTTAACGACCCTATCAGCGGATGACATTTCGGAGTCAAAAGGTTATATGCAAAGATCCGTACAAAATATTTTTGGAAAAACATGACCCGTGATATATCAAAGTTCGTCAAAAATTGTGAAAAATGTTTACTAAACAAGGCAAAACCGAAAATAAAAGAAAACCTTATTTTAACGCCAACCCCTAACAAACCTTTTGAAATAGTGATTATTGACACAATAGGACCCTTGCCAGAATCAACAAGCGGTAACAAGTTCGCTGTTACTATGATTTGCGATCTGACAAAGTATCTGGTAACCGTTGCTGTTCCAGATAAAAGCGCCAAAACTATTGCCTCTGCCATTTTTGAAAGTTGTATACTAGTATACGGCATAATGAATTCCATCAGATCAGACTTAGGGACTGAATATAAAAACGAAATATTTTCGGAACTAACAAATCTTTTTGAACTTTTAGCAATATATTTTGCGATCAAGCAGTTTCGACCGTATGTTTACGGCACTCACTTTACCGTGAGGTCTGACCATCGACCCTTAGCTTATCTTTTTAACATGAAGGACCCGTCGTCAAAGCTCGCTATACGCTTAGAACTGTCAGAGTATGATTTTACAATCGAATATATAAAAGGCAAATTAAACATCGGAGCGGACGCATTGTCACGGATTACGATGAACGAGCTAAAAGACTCTACTAAACAAGTTTTAGCGGTAAAAACACGATCTTCGACGAAGCAGACACCAGAGTATGATAACGAATGCAGTGACAATCTTACGTTACAGGTTTACGACAAATTTTCTTATAACTTCTCAAAAAAAATACCCCGGGTGAAAACAAATATTATATATGGAAAAAATTATAAAATTTCAAGTTTTCAAGTTTGTGCACATTTAAAACACAAAAAACTCGAGTTACTTAATTTTACGATTGTTAACGAAAAAACGAATTTCGATAAGTTACTTTCGCGGCTTGAAGTCGAAGCCAACAATCGTAACATTAAGAAGTTAGAATGGCCTAAAAATGATTTATTTTTTAAATATTTTTCTATTTCAAACTTAAAAAACCGCGGAAATAAAACTTTAAAAACCCTACAAATTGTATTGACAGATCCTGTTGAAACTGTGACTGTCTTGGAAAACTGCAATGAGTTATATGTGGACATCAATGTAGACGGAATACCACTCTTTAAGAGCTCTCAAGCTCAGTTATGGCATATTTTGTTAAAACTCGTGAATATAAAAGAAGTAGTCGATCCTTTCCCGGTCGGAATCTACCTTGGAAAAAGGAAACCAAGCTGCTTAAACACGTTTTTCGATGACTTTGTAAACGAATGGAAAATTTAAAAAAACAATTTTTTTATTTATGAGAAGTTTATAAATCTGCATATTCGTTGTTTGATATGCGACACGCCAGCCAAAGCTTTCGTTATTGGCATTCCAGGACACTCGTCCAAGGACGGAAGTACGAAATGTACACAAAAAGCTAAAAAAATATACAATGTTCTCAGTTACAGCCCCACATGTGGTTCTTTAATTTTTGTTGAAGATTTTTTAACAGAAAATATGCTGATCACATCTAAGAAAACACCGCAGGAGTAATTGGGCATGAATATGGTAACGCAAGTACCTTTAGACACAATGCACTTGATCTATCTGGGTGTCATGCGCAAAATACTAATTCGTTTGGTGAATAATAAAATAACGCCCAAAATTTCAAAAGAAAAGCTGTGCCAAATATCCGAGATTCTGCTCTACATTCAACGCTTTATTCCGCCTTGCCACAAAGCCAAGAACTTTAGACCATTGTGTACAAATACAAGTGAGATATCTTAGCAATAGACGTCACCCTGGGCCATAGCTGCGATCATCTGTTTTTTAGAGTTGCTTATTTTGGTCTAAACTGCGCTTTTTTGACCTGAGTTGCATTAAATAGTCTCTTAAAACTTGGTAGTATTTGTTGTTCAACTGGTAACATATATGCCCAAAAACTTGAAAAATATTAGATGACTGCTTTTTAAAAATGCTATTTATAAAATTTGGTTTTGATTGCGACATTAGAAATATTCAGATTATAAAAGTTTTTCACATATGTTTTAAGACTTTAAAGCTTTTAAAAAGTACGGTAGAATGCAACAATGTGCTTGAATTTGTTTGCTTCTTCGTCAGCTTATTCGTTTGCAGACTAGAAAAATGGCGAACAGCCATCAAAATACTGATTCAAAATACACATCTTTCACTGGACACACAAATGGGTGCGCGCAGCAAAATTCAGCCCTAATGGTAAGTTAATTTCATCGTGCGGCGACAAGTTAAGAATTTGCGATACATTTTCAGGCGAATGTATGCCGGGGGAAGAGGTATGGGACGACAGCTGGCATGGCATCCAGACGGCAATCTGGTGGCTTTAGCATTAAGTTGTAACCGCGTTAAGATATTTGACAAAGCTGAAGACGAGCTAATACAGTGCATTCGTCGCCGGAGAATGATGTTGCATTCACCCAAGTGGAAATTTCTTGGTGACTGGCGGCGATGACGATACAATAAGATTGCTTGATTTATTAGAAGGTCGGCCAATTTATACACGGTAGTATTGCACTTTAGCGGAACCATATAATATAAATTTTTTCCTGTATTCAACAGTTGCTCGTTTGGAAATCTAATTTGCATACATTTGATACCAATAGCTCGCAACAAACAAGCCAGTTCTCAAAGAGCCGAAATTGATTTTAGTCATGCAACAGCTCCACATAACTCCGCCATAGACACACCAGTTGCTGGAGTACCAAAAAGCTGTGATGACAGTATTTTAATTGATCCACGACAATCGGTGGCATATGGAATGCGTGATGGAAATTTTCTGGTGCTTGATAGCCAATATACTACAAGAGTGAAACGCTGTAATAGTATTTTTTCTTAAATTCAGTTACATTAAGAAGCTCATAGAGGACAGAGCGGTTGGTGAGGAAGGTGTCGAGTTACTGCAGTACTGCAACTGGGAAAATCCGCATTTCGCACGTGCCCCACTCATATGGAATAGTAGCTTATGTCAAAAGGCTGGTTTTAGTATAATGCGGCATTCGCAGCATACCCTCACTGGCGCCGAGCCGTTGAAGAAATTTTGGATAAATAAACGTGCAAGAAATAGTTCCGATACTAGCACGTCCATATTCTTGTTAAGGGTCATCAAAAAATTCCTTGTGTTGTAAATAATAAAGGGAATGCCGGATTATACTAAAGCCAGCTTCCCGACATAAACTACTATTCCATACGAACACAGAAATATAAATGTATCTAAAACTGAATAACTCAAATCAAATTGGATTGCATTTGCATAATATACCTAATATTGGAATCTGTTTTGATCGTAAAAAATACAACTTGCAATCATTTAGATTATAGTTTTGAAAGAAATTGATTGCAATCGTAAATTATGTAAAAATTGTCAATAACAATCTGCCTAAAATTTATTTTCCCCATGTAACGGTTATAAAATACGTTAAATCCGCACTATCTGCATTAACAAAAAATATACATTGGAATATTTAAAATAAACCGATTCATATTTATTTTCTAATAAGAATTGTTTCTTAATTGAAAGTATTTAATACTAATATAATGTAGTGGTTAATGTTTTAAAATGAATTCGCAATATGTCCGCAGCTCAGGTTGATTTAAAGAAATCCGTTTAAATTTTTCGAATTACATCTACTTGAATACAGGATAGGCAGGGTTGCATACAAATGGTAGTTCCGTAAATATTTAAAATATGTTAGTTCATTCAATATTTGCATCTGGGCCAATAAATAATAACAAATTAGCCGAAAAAAACAAAGTTTCGATTAAAACGGGTTTTTATAACCCCCCATAAAGTTCCGATTAATTTCAAATACGAAAATAACGATATTTTTCATGGAGAGGTATTTTTTTAATATACCTTGTTTATACCTACACAAAAACCGGATTAGCAAAAAACCGATTGGACTCAACATATATTTCTTTACAGCATTTATCCCCCTGTCTTTATAGCGCACTCGATAAAGTCTTATTCAAAAGTAAACAAAATTGCTATTTTCTTTATGGGGGGTTATAAAAACCCGTTTTAATCGAAACTTTGTTTTTTTCGGCTAATTTGTTATTATTTATTGGCCCAGATGCAAATATTGAATGAACTAACATATTTTAAATATTTACGGAACTACCATTTGTATGCAACCCTGCCTATTTAAAAATTTAAATGGATTTCTTCAAATCAACCTGAGCTGCGGACATATTGCGAATTCATTTTAAAACATTAACCACTACATTATATTAGTATTAAATACTTTCAATTAAGAAACAATTCTTATTAGAAAATAAATATGAATCGTTTTATTTTAAATATTCCAATGTATATTTTTTGTTAATGCAGATAGTGCGGATTTAACGTATTTTATAACCCGTTACTATGGGGAAAATAAATTTAAGGCAGATTGTTTTAACAATTTTTACACAATTTACGATTGCAATCAATTTCTTTCAAAACTATAATCTAAATGATTGCAAGTTGTATTTTTTACGATCAAAACATGATTCCGATATTAGGTATATTATGCAAATGCAATCCAATTTGATTTGAGTTATTCAGTTTTAGATACATTTATATTTTTGTGTTCGTATGGAATCGTAGTTTATGTCGGGAAGCTAGGCTTTAGTATAATCCGGCA
>NW_016159798.1:56006-65172 GCF_001687245.7 Rhagoletis zephyria | reverse complement strand
AAATTCCGATTAATTTTAAATACGAAAATAACGATATTTTTTCATGGAGATTTATTTTTTTAATATACCTTGTTTATACCTACACAAAAACCGGATTAGCAAAAAACCGATTGGACTCAACATATATTTCTTTACAGCATTTATCCCCCTGTCTTTATAGCGCACTCGATAAAGTCTTATTCAAAAGTAAACAAAATCTTCTATTTTTAAACGATTTTTTTTAATAAATAATTTGCGCGGTTGACCGAAATGGAAACAAACAATAATTGTAATTTATTATAACAATAATACGAATTTAAAACGGGCTGTATAAAGAAAACCAGCCTATTGTCACTTCACTTTCCAATGGTGCTGATTGCTGCAAGAATTATTTAGCGATTTAGAGCATAATCAACACAATATATGCACATAAATATGTATTATTTCACAGTTCTCAGGGTCAGCTTAGAAATACGTCACCAAAACTATATAAAATTTAAGTAGGAATTATTTTTATTTATAACGTAAAAGCGCTATCTGACCCAATCTGATAAGTATATTTCCCCTAAAGTTAACCCATTTTATTTAATTTGTCTCTCGTGAAAATATATATTTTATTTAAAATTTTCAGATATGTACATATATTTTAAATTTTTGCTTTAATTTTTGTCTCCTTTTAATATTTAATTAGATACCTTAAGATTAAAATAAGCTTAAAACGAAACAGCACAGCAACCCTTTTCTGTTCATCTTGAGAACACAAAACCCTCTTTTGTTAAAATTCGGCGCTGCACAAAATCCTGGCTTTTATATTTTCCAACAAAATACCACTTCGCAACCCTGGATTTTCACGAAGCGTTTCTTTCGGGTCGTAGTTTTGCTACTTCGGGCCATTCGGTGTTGTATGCCATATTGGCTGCCATATTGTTCACACTGTCATCGCCATATTGAACACCCTGTCAACTATCTGTCAACCCTAAGATATCTCACTTGTATTCTTCCACAATGCTTTAGACGACTTACCGCATTGGAAAGCGACTGAGCATTGCGCATATAGGCTACTAAACTGTCCCCGACAAATAAATGTAAACTTGCAACAAGCTCACGTTCTACTTCAGTTATTTGTTACGAATTTCCCAATCGTTTTCGGAAGTAACAGCATTTCATTCAATGTCCACAGCCTTATTCATTTAGTTAAATGTGTCGAAAAATATGGAGTTGCTTCCAATTTTACGGCATACAGTTTTGAAGCCAAATTGCAAATGATAAAAAAAGTTAAAAGGCCGAATAACATTCTGGAGCAAATTGTCAATAAAGAGAAGAACGCAAAATTAATAAGAACAGAAAACAACTCTTCCAAGTATTCTGGACAGTTTCTCGTGGGTGTTCATATAAGTAGCGTTTTTTACTCGATTAATGAACCAAATAACATTTGCTCCGTGAAACCTAACATACCTTTAAAAATAACTAGGTTCATTGGCGGAGACAAGAAATTTATAAAAGGCCGAAGGATTCAATCGTGCAGGAGTTTTTTTACAGAACCAGTCGAGTCCTGTACTTTGGGAATTTACATTACAGATTTTGTAGTAGCAGAAGAAGAAATATTTCCTCTAGAAATAGGAATATATATCCACAGTTGCCAATGATTGCAATGCCGGCGCCACCAAAGAAAGCAATGCGGCATGAATCCTCTAAACGTAAATATATATGTAGATATATATATATATATGTACATACGAATTTAAGTGAGAAAGTGGCCGGGGACTCTGGCAAACGAGCAGATTAGCTCAAACAACAGTCGTTGCAACAGTAGTTGCTTGAGCTAATCTGCTCTTTACCAGAGTGCCACGCCACTTTCTCAATTTGGGGAACACCACTAATGTTACTATTTTCACTTTTACTCTCTTTACTTAGGTAAATATCATCTATGCGAGCAATTAAATGAAAAAATGTGACAAACTTTACGAAAAATTAAGTGCGATGGAAGGTAATGATTTATTTTAACTATGTACATCTTACTATCTTACTAATATTATAAATGTGAAAGTTTGTATGTTTGGATGTTTGGGAAATCATCACGCGGAAACGACTAAACGGATTTGCATGAAATTTGGTACGCAGATAGCTTATAGGCCAGATTGGTTAATAGGCTGTTTTTTAAGAGTTGCCACCTGTTAAAAAAGTTTAATTTATTTAATATGCGGGAACGACTCAATAGATTTGCATGAAAATTTGCACAAAGATAGCTTATGACCTAGATTCGAAAATAGGCTACTTTTCTTAAGAGTTGCCACCTGTTAAAAAAGTTTAATTTATTTAATATGCGGGAACGACTCAATAGATTTGCATGAAAATTTGCACAAAGATAGCTTATGACCTAGATTCGAAAATAGGCTACTTTTCTTAAGAGTTGCCACCTGTTAAAAAAGTTTAATTTATTTAATATGCGGGAACGACTCAATAGATTTGCATGAAAATTTGCACAAAGATAGCTTATGACCTAGATTCGAAAATAGGCTACTTTTCTTAAGAGTTGCCACCTGTTAAAAAAGTTTAATTTATTTAATATGCGGGAACGACTCAATAGATTTGCATGAAAATTTGCACAAAGATAGCTTATGACCTAGATTCGAAAATAGGCTACTTTTCTTAAGAGTTGCCACCTGTTAAAAAAGTTTAATTTATTTAATATGCGGGAACGACTCAATAGATTTGCATGAAAATTTGCACAAAGATAGCTTATGACCTAGATTGGAAAGTAGGCTACGTTTTTAAGAATTGCCAAGAATTTTTCTCAAAGATGGTTTATGACCTGGATTGAAAAATAGGCTACTAGGATGGTCTTAGACTGAAAGTAAGTCCGATAACTCAAGGCCCCTCCCATACAAATTGGAATTTTCATATTGCATACATATCTCTGGAAGTATTTGTGGGAGAGAACTGAAACTTGGTATAGTGATATGTATCTGAAATCAATGATGGGATTAATCGATTGATGTTTTAATCAGTTAGTTAATTCGATTAAATTCAAACTGATTACAGTTAATCATGATTAATTTTAATCTGGCTAAAGAGTTAGTCGCGAGTTGGAAATATTAGAACCCGCCGTGGCACCTCCAAGAAGGTTACACGTTCACGCGTCGTATACCTGGAACCATTTTAAGGTAAACTTAGAGGGATTGATAACTTTCGTATTTTATAATTTCATAGTTTTAACCTTAACTCGCTTAAAAAATAACGAGCTATATCGAAATGGGTACAGAAATAAAATCTAACATCTATAATTTTTTTCATATTTGTATAAAGACGCGGGGTGAAACCCGCGGGTATAAGCTAGTTTTATATATTTTATAAAATATATGTGCATACACATGTACATTAGGGCGGGTCGAAAATATAATTTTTCTCAAATCCCTTGGTAATAGTGAAAATATATTGTATCATGAAGTCAACAACAAGCCTGCAAAATATTAGTCGTTTATTTTAATTGTAAGAGCCCGCGCATCGATCGCAAAGTGACCCACAGCACGCTAGTCGAATAAGACCAATTCTTGTTAAAAATTTTGGGTTCAGCAAAAGGGTTTGGTGCNGCCTGCAAAATATTAGTCGTTTATTTTAATTGTAAGAGCCCGCGCATCGATCGCAAAGTGACCCACAGCACGCTAGTCGAATAAGACCAATTCTTGTTAAAAATTTTGGGTTCAGCAAAAGGGTTTGGTGCTATTATTAGATAATGAATCCGTTAACGCAAAAAATAAAGTCAAATATCATTTCTCGCAGCCCTTTAGCTTATCGTTAATCTCAAAGTTATCTGTTTTCAATATAATTTTAATTGTTGTCTTGATAATTGCACTGGCCTATAGTCAAAAGATGTAAAGAACAGAAGTAATTTTGCTGGGGTGCATTTAGGTCGCTGGTTTTAAATATTCTAATCTTTTTTTTAATATTAGCTATAGTTTGCGAATTTATGTAAATTTATGAACAATTTCGGTAGCTCTAATAGAAAAGCCATTGTTTTCCATCATCGTGAAAAAATATTGTTTATGCAAATGAGTATGGAAACACTGAACAGGTACAGCTTCTAGAAATACTAATTGGTGTACTTATGATTATGCATACAATATAAAAATTGCAAATATAGCACAATGACAAAAAGTTTTGTTCAACATTTTTTACTTTTTTTTTAAATAATTTTTTTATAATCTGAACGATTTTCATCGTATTATTATCACAAATCAGTAACAGTAAGTCTCGTCTACAATGAATTTGAGAGTGAATTCGGTGACATATTCTACCACTCTGAAGTAAGATGGCTGAGTCAAGGTAACTTTGACGACAGAAATAAAGATTTTCCTGAAATCCAAAGGCAGCATTTTTAACTGATGTGACTGCAAAACTAAATGATTTCAATACAGCTTTGCTGCTTTAAAGTATTTTTATGCCTACATACTACATCAAATTTAAATATTGAAACACAATCTTGAAGGTCAACTTTATCGCTTTCGGGAGAAATGCAAATTTTTACATAGGGTTGCCATCTGTCTGAAAATAAAGTGAATAAAATATTTAAGTAGCGTATAATTTTGCAACGCTTTTATCGAACGAAAGGCATTTCAGTCCACTTTTATCAAGAGGTAATATTTTTAATATGGTTGCCACCTGCCTAAAAAGTTAAATTAAATATATTATACATATGTATGCAATTTCAATAAATTATTCCTTTATGAATATCAAATAATAAAATTTTTGAATAGGGTTGCCACCTATGTACCTTAAAAGTTAATTTAAATATATATGTAGTATTAGTGAACAATAAGGACTATTTCTGTAAGCTTTGATCCGGTCAATAGGGTTGCCAACTATCTCAAAATTTAATTAAATATACACATACGTTTCAGTAAAATATTCCATTGTGAGTATCATATAAGGGTTGCTACCTATCTAAAAATTAATTTATATATACATATAATTTGAGTGAATTATCCTATCATGAATCTAAAATGAAGGCTTTTTGTTTAAGCTTTGATCCGCTCGAATTTATCATCAGGGTTGCCAACTTTCTTCAAATTAAACTTATTTAAATACATATGCAACTACTTACTAAAGTTTTACAATTTGGGTTTCAATAAAAAGGTATTTGAGAATGATTTAGTACAGACAAATTTTTTTAATAATTTTGGTTCGGGATCTGAACTAGTTCGGGCTGAGTTCGAAATCAGTTCAGGACCTGTTTGGACTAGTTCGTGGGAAATTGGAACCTATTCCAGGTTTATTTCGAACCAGTCCGAAACCAGTCCAGGGGCTTTATTCTGTAACTGTGAGTTTTCAAGTGTACACTGAAAATTGTGTGCACTTTTCATTTTGCGATTCTGGAAGACTGAGAATGAGTTTTAGCTGTCAAAATTGTGCACACTTCTTCATTTTGAGATTCAGCATGCAGAGAATGAGTTTTAACTGTCAAAATTGTGTACACTTATCTTCCGAAAAACTCACTGAATTTTAGTCGGTGAATTTTTGGTTGTGAGTTTTGCACTCGGTGTACACTACATTTTCTCACAGTTACAGAATAGAGCCCCAGGTCCAGCATTCTTTAGCGGCAGTTGGTTGGTTGTAAGTAAATTGGCAAATTCAAGGGAAATTGCACACTGAAATGGTGCAACGGAAATTGTGCAAAGGAAATGGTGCAATGAAAATGGTTGGGACTGAAACAAATGCTTCTTGAGTGTATGATATTATATTATTTATCCAAAAATTTGCTAATAAAAGGTTAAAGAATAACACGTAGAAAAGACCAATACAAAATGAAAGTAAAGGTCAGTACGTACTTGGATAAAGAAAAGGATAAAGGCAAAGGTAAAAATAACAACAAAAACAAAGATGCGTAAAGATAAAGGCGAAAATGAAGACCAAGGTAAATTTAAACACTTTACTTATACGAGGGTAAAGGTGAAGGGGAATATGTAGATGAAGAAAATGACAAACATAACAGTAAAAACAAAGATAAATATAATAAAAAATATGAGGATGAGGATACCGATAAAGTAAAGATGAAGATAGAGGAAGAAAGATTAAAATAAAGGTAATTATAGAGAAAAGGATATAGATAGAGACACAGAGACTCAATCTGGGAACTATTTGGGATTTTAGAGATTCTCGGGATTCTTGGGACTTATCGATATAATAATTGATATTTTTATCGGGGTTGTTATCGATTATTTATCGATTTTGTTATCGACTATTTATCGATATTTGTATAGATATTTTTATCGATTTTGTTATCGATATTTTTATTGATTTTGTTATCGATATTTCTATCGATTTTTGTTATCGACTTTGTTATCAATTATTTATCGGTTTTGTTATCGATATTTGTATCGATTTTCTAATCGATTTTGCTACCAATATTATTATCGAAATTTTTATCGTATTTGTCATTGATTTTGTGGTCGATATTTTTGTATAGGTTTTGCTTCGATATCAATTGCATCAAATCACCCTGTACCTCCAAAAAAGTTCTTACTTCAAAAAATAAAACCAAGGTTCACAATTTGTTATCTAATTTTTAAAATTCGAAAGAACTGTGCAGATCTGATCTCCTTCACAAAAAATTGCGTCGTTTATTCGAACACCCATATTTTAATACATAAATAGTATGTATTTAATTTACCTAACTCCCTTAATTTTAGTTGAATTTGACGTTTTAAACGGGTGGCAACACTCGTACATATTTATTAGAAATGAAGCCTTTTCAAACCAATTTATAGTAATACCCATACTTTAGTAGCTGATTTAACTTATTACATAGTTTTAATTAAAATTCATAACAGGTGGCAACACTTTAGAAAAAAATTAAACCTTAGTACACATCTACGGCCAAGCGCTTTCATATCACACTCCATTTTTAGAAATAGAACGAATGCAAACCTGATCACCTTCACAAAATATGCCTTCGCGTGTTATAAGTGAAATCCAAACCCATAAACAGAACACAAAACTTCACGTGCAGTTTGACCTTCCAGTGAGATGTTTCCAAATACTATGTTCAGGTTGATTGATACTTAAGTATGTGAGCATAGCGGAACACGTATTTGGTGAATGAGAGCGCCGTCGAGTAACATCCCTGCAGTAAATGTCGACAGCGAAACTTTATCGATTCGCTATTGACTTTGTCACCAGTACTAGTTCCAAGATATGCGACGCACAATGTTATTTGCTATAGACATCTCACATGCGCTTGTCATTGCAATTCTCCAGAGGTATTGACTAAGTACTTCTTTTGGGACCATATGGACAGAGATTCTCTACTACCTTTTCATGATTATTGTCTACACTTTTTTATACCTTTGGGTAATACAATTCATTGAAACACAGATATGTATATTGTTGATAAAAATGACTTGTAGATAGTTATTTTTAATAAAAAAGGTACTTCGTTTTTAGCATATTTTTTCTACCTACCTAAACTTTTCTTACAATCTAAAAAATAGTATTTGTAGTTTTTGTATATTAAGTCCCATCAATTTCTTCAATAAATTCGATTTACTCGTATTTCTCAGTCTCATTTTCGTCATAATTTCGGTTCTCCTTATTTTTTTTTTGGTTTTAATGCGGGCTGTTTGCTTGAAGAATTTTTTCTTTTGGCGTTGGAAAGCTGCTCCCAAAGTTGTGTCTGATGATTTACTGAAGGTCGTTATGACATCTGGTTATAAGGAGAAAATACGTTGTTATTAAACCAATACGATTTAAAAATTAACGGTAGTAAAAAAAATGTTGTACCTATAATTACGGAAAATACATTGCATAAATCCCCTAGTCGTTTCTTTCCGCTGATTCCGTCAACATTATAGTTCATTATTACATTTTGGCCAAATATTTGATGTAAGTTTCGCTCTGCATTGCCAGCAATAAGAAGTTGCATTTGTCGCTTCTAAAAAATGTTTAAATTTAACAACTTGTGCTAATTCTATTTTCCAGCAACAGGATACACTTATATAAGGTTCCGCATTAGTAGCTAAAATATTGTCAAATTCGATTAATTTTTCATCCGAGTTTATGGGAAAAATGCTCATAATGTTTTCCACTTGGGAAAGAAGACGGTCCAACAACATTTTGTGCTCCGCCAATATCGCGATGATAGTGTTCTGTTGCTTTTCAACGGTATCTTAAATAATAAATAATAGTATTATGCAGTGAACACTAATCAAAACAAAGTATATTTTGACTATAAGTCTTTAAAGCAACATACCTTTATATATTTCAAGCTCTTTTGAAATTTCATGACAGCCAGGACCATGGGCGTAGCCAAAACGAAATTTAGGGGGGAGAGGGGGGGGCCCATACAAAATAAAAAATTCAAACCCAATTACTTACTTATGTACTAAAATTTTTTTTATTATAGCTTAAAATTATTGTAACCAATAAAGGTAAATATGTTGTACAAAAAACAAATAAACAGAAGTTCACAAAAGTTGATATAAAACTATTCGTCGATTTAAATTGTTAACTTTTTACTGAGCATGTTTATTTTACGAGGAGGAAGCATCGAAAGCCTAACCCCTTCCGTGTGAGACTTTAACCCAAACTAAAATTCCTACCGTCATGTACCGTTCCCCTCCCGGTACCACCGTCAAGGATTTCGTCGGGATTATAACACTGTGTGACTGATAAGGTTATAGATCTATTCTCTTCCTCTTCTTCCTTTTTGGCGCTGTAACCGCCAAAGCGATTTTGACCAACTGACGCCTATTAGAAATGCCAAGTGAAGCCAGAATACTTTCAGAGCTGGGGCGTCGGTGTCCATTCGAACGACATGATCAAGCCAGTTGAGCCGCTGTATTTTAATACGCCACATACCAGCACGGGCATGATGAGTGATTTATAGTGTGGTTTTCGTACGTCGAGAGAGGACTTTACTCCTGAATTGCCTACTCAGTCCAAAGCAGCACTTGTTGGCAAGAGCGATTCTGCGTTGGATTTCCATGCTGACATTATTACAGGTGTTAATGCTGGTTCCCAAGTAAACGAAATTCTCTACTTCCTCGAAATTATAACTGTCAAAAGTGACGTGGGTGCCAGGCGCGAATGTGCTGATTGTTTGTTTGATGACAGGAGATACTTCGTCTTGTCGTCGTTTACCACCAGACCCATTCGCTTTGCTTCCTTGTCCAACTTGGGAAAAGTCAGGCAG
>NW_016159798.1:51112-53392 GCF_001687245.7 Rhagoletis zephyria | reverse complement strand
AATTTTTCATCTGAGTTTATAGGAAAAATGCTCATAATGTTTTCCACTGCAACATTTTGGGAAAGAAGACGGTCCAACAACACTTTGTGCTCCGCCAATATCTCGATGATAGTGTTCTGTTGCTTTTCAACGGTATCTGAAATAATAAATAATAGTATTATGCAGTGAACACTAATCAAAACAAAGTATATTTGATTTTAAAAGTCTTTAAAGCAATATACCTTTATATACTTCAAGCTTTTTTGAAATTTCACGACAGCCAGGACAATTTGTAATAGCAAAATATTTTAGTTTTCCTTTTGAACATTGAGCCCGCTCGTTCGACATTTTTCTGGAAGGCAGCTGTGTAAAATTGGCATAATTATGAAATCAGACTCAAAAGGTAAGCACACAAACTTGTATTCAATATCTTTAATTGCGAATTTTTCTACTTCTCCCAATGCTAAATTTGTTTTGAATATACCCAATTCGCAGGAATTTACGAGTTGTTCAAAAAACCTCATGAAGAGCAATAAGCGTCTTGCTTTAACATAAATTTCGTCTTCTTTTATGATTTTTTCCATTTTTACAGGGATATCTGATACCAAAGGAACATATGTTATTATGCAAGATATGAAGCAATCATTGACAAAAGCTCCTACTAGTATGCCTCCTTCGTACGTAAATTTCTTTTCCATGGGTGCAATATATGATTTTTGCTTTACCCTTTGAACAATTTGTTGAAGAATCGAGGATGGTTTCCGGATTGTTTTCGAAATCGTAACCCGAAAACGATGAAAGGCTACCATAAATTTGTGTACAAGAAGTTACATGCAGTAGACTATGAATGTTGAAAGAAACGCTTTTTTCACCAAATAAAATAGGGAAATTTTCTACAAACAGTTGAATCATATCGTTAGCTTCTGTTATATATTTGTTTACATGCCGCGGATCGCTTAGTAGTCCATAAGCACAGTGCAATAGTAAAAATTCAAAATAAATATTTTCATGTACGTTGTTAAAAAGCACAATGGGACCTGTGTAAGCAAGAAATTGGTGGAATTCAGTCGCTTTCCAATTGTGTATTTCGTCCAAAGACCTGGGCTTTCTTGGAAACTCCTTTGGAAAATGTTTTCTTAAATTTAAAAGTCCTGAAGATATTTTCAAAATGTTGATCTTTGGAGTTTTTTCTTCCGTCTTGTTTTGTAGTATTCGAACAAGCATTTTTTCAGTAACACCTAGATCAAAAAGGTGCATACTATCAAGAGGTGTTTGGGATACCATACTAAAATCTATTTCTTCAAGTGGAGTTTTATCCCGTTTGAAGCTTTGACTGTGATGCTCTGGAAATTTTCTTGCAGTGAAGTCATGGTCGGAAATCGAACTACCACTAGCAATGCTGTACGTAAGTTGTTGCCAATTTTTTTTGCAACTTGTGTGCATTTCGTGCAACCATGCGCCAAAGTATGACCAGGAACTCCACAAACGAAGGCTTTTGCTGGCGTGTCGCATGTCAAGCAGCGAAAAACAAGATTGACGCCTTTCCCATTTAAAATTAAACCATTTTTCAGCAAAAGAACTTCTTTAGTAAAATCTTCGAAGAAAATATTGACGTTGCTTTGTTTGGCATTCCCGACATAAATTCTCACGGGAAAAGGTGTCACTTTCTATTGAATGGTCACGCTTTTTAAAAAGGTCTAATGCTCAATAAGATGATAACTGTGTTTCTAGTTTTCATACTAACAATGGGTGTGTTTAGAAATGCATCAAGCCAAAGCATCAAACGCATTTATTTCTAAACTATTATTTATGGAAATGTGTTATTTACGCAACTAGGGTCCAATTAGGCATTTAACTGTGGTTGCGCATATTGGACATTTCCATCAATTATAGTTTAGAAATAAATGCATTTGATGCTTTGGCTTGATGCATTTCTGAACACACCCTGTAAGTCATCAATTTTGTTTCACACCCCCTCCAATATTGAACAGTAAAATATATTTGTTTTTACCCACAGAGACAACGATATTGTCGAAATATACTAGAATTAGATAATACTTACTTCTCTGAAAGCCATGAGGTCCATGGGCCCCAAAGAAAATTCCGTTTTCAAGTTACTTGAAAGACATTGACAAAGAAAATATCGAAATTGTAATTTCAGTGTCTGAAATATATCAGAAATAAACGTATCCGATATAGAAAACTAATAGTCCTGGCTAGCTACATTGTGAAATAATCAGATGACATAATGACACTAAAAAATTTTAAAATATGTTCACTAAAATTTTATTAATGTAAAAA
>NW_016159798.1:32056-50499 GCF_001687245.7 Rhagoletis zephyria | reverse complement strand
TTTAATTTTGCTTGTTTACAAATATCAACAGTTCGTTTGGCAGTTTACATATGCATCATACCGTTTCTAAGACGTAACTGTTGGACTCAACAATTGACAGCATTTCCGCAACAGTTGCGGTAAACAGTTGCGTCTTAGAAATGTGCCCAATAATAGTTGCGTTCCAGATGCTTCACGATATTCACGAAATTCACGATTTGCAGAAACAGCTGTTTTCTCCATTAGTAAACCTTATGGGAGGTGGTCACCTGGAACGACTTCCTGTAAAAACCTGCAAATCGTGAAGCATCTGGAACGCAACTAATAACAGTTAAGATCTATCTTCACAAATCAGTGCCTTATCAGTTCAGTATCATTGCCAAGCAGCATCGATCAGTGATACCAATTCACACATGTCGTCCGGTATTTTCAGTAAAATGAAGTTCATTGAAACCAAGATAACTTATTTTACTAATGATCAATTGGCAATTATTGCCAAATTATATAATTCTGGATAATTCCGTACCAACTCGATTAATTTTTCCTCCATATAAAACAAAACTTGCAATAGAATACCGTCAGCTCGTCAGTGAAATACACAAACAAATCTAAAAAAAATTTTGTTTAAATTTAAGCATATTAAAAAAGATAACCAGTTTCCTCTGTTAATGTATGCAACTTTGCACACCGTGTTGATCAATTTAAATACTGCTTTTTAACTTTTATCTACCATATGTGTGGCGTAGAACAAATTTTAAATTTGTTTGTTGAATTCTAAACACTTAGGCCAAATTCACAGTGCGTAGTTAACTCAGAATTGGCAGTTGAATACAGATTTTCAGTACAGCACTGTGAATTTGGCCATATTTTAAAGTAAATCATTAGTTAAACTTAACTACACAAATTTCTATAGATTTTCTTAGTGTTAACAATTACAGTTTACACATAAAATGTTTAAAATTTGCTCTAGAAGTTTTTTTGTTTAAGTGGTTACCAGTTTCTGCTACTAATGTGTGCAAATTTAGACACCGTGTTAATAAAATTAAACACTGCCTATTTACTTTTGCATACCAAATTTGTCGCATAGAGCAAAATTCCACATAAAATGTACACTCTAAAAACTGCATGTAAAACTACTACTGAAAAGTGTTTATTTTTCAACCAGAATCTGTTCAAGTATACGCACAAGATGTTCAAGATTTGATTTTAAACATGAGTTGTTTAAAATATACACATAAATATAGACATGAAATGTTTAAAATTACAAACATTTTGAAAGTAAAAATATATTTTTTTACAAATATTAAATACTAAGTGCCAGGGGCGCATCCAGGAATATATTCGGGGGGAAAGGGTTTATACTTCTAAATATATATCATCAGAAAATACTGAAAATTCGCTTTTTAAAATACATTTATGCAAGTTTTATGTACAGTATGAAATAAATAAATCAACATTTTAAAGTTTCATAAATTGCATTTTATTTACATAAAATTTACAAAGAACTCAAACATTTTCAAACGGCTTCAAAAAAGGGAAGGTTATCAATTCTTTGGAGTATTTTTTCTTGTCTTATGTATTCCACCGCTTAATTTTGGACCGTGTGAACCGATTCCAATAATCCTTTTTTTTTTACCGGAAAGATGGTACCTTAAGGGTCGTCCCGTAATTTGGTTGAGATCCGATCATTAAATCATGAAAAAATTAACGGTACTCCAAAATTTGTGTATGTGAATTGAAGTCGGTTTTGCTTTTTGCTTAAAAATTACTTGTTTAATAAAAAGTTATACACACACAAGATGCACTCAACTTTCAAAAGTAATACAAAATTTTACAAAAGAGTTTTAATATAAATAAATGAATGGCGATTTCGTTTCTACAAAAAATGTTGCCTTCTTATCGCCCTCTTTTAGTGTTTGTGCGTAGAGGGCAAAGAGAAGGTCGCATCATTTGGTAGAAACGAAATCGGCATAAATAATTCCATGAAATCTTTACACTTTTATATTCATTTTCGTCGATTTCTGGTTTCTAATTTTTTTAATAATTCGAATAACAAAAATTTAACTGAACTTGTATTTTTATCATGTGGCTCATTATGGTGGAACGAATTCGAAGTGCGCATGGCTGCCCGAACATATTTTGGGCTGCCCTAGTAATAAGTATGTTTAATTCAGCATTGGGCAGAGAGAGCTTTTACTCTGGTCAAGCCTATACAAAATGTATAGAAAGCTTAAAAGAGCTTTGCCCGCGGGCAAGGCAGTGCCCATCAGTGGTTTAATTAAATTATTAAGGGCCGGTTGTTCAATATCTGATTAACACTAATCGGAGGTAGAAGCTCTGGTTAAGTACAACGACTGCTTTATCGATCACATGTTATATGCATGATGTCGAAAACGTCGATAATGATGTTTAACCGGCAAGTAGTGATAACCAGACATTGAACAAGCGGCCCTAAGTTGATCAACTATACCACGCATTGCTAGACCGCTTTGCTTTCACGCGCTTGTGTTTAGAGAGCATCAACAAACCACACACATATTTCTCTTTATTCTCTTATCTTTTTATACTCAGCTAGCACAGCGCACAAATAAAAAAGGAACCTTTGCCAGCTTCAGGCATGCGCAAAGCGAAATTTATTTAGAAGCAGCGCTGCGTTCAAAACAAATAAGCACTGTACGTCGTGTATCTCGTTCGGAAGCTGTTTTCGTTTTTTTTTTTTTTACTTCAAACTGCTGCTTGCTGCCATATTGGCACATGCTCACCCTAAGCGGCTTGGTGTGGCATACATATGTACATACATTGATCTTCAGCTTTTCCTTTATTTCATAAAGATGGAGCTTGTGGAAAAAATTTACATCGCTGTAGTAGCATGCAGAATAAATAACACAAAGAAATGTCTGTTTCGCTTCATGCAAATTCTGCACAAAACAAAACTCAACAATTTTAGTTCAACAGATCAACAGATGCATACATATGTACATAAGTAACTTAGCCCTGTTTTTTATGGGAATCCTGCCTCTGTCTAGCCGAATTCCAATTTTCCAACGCTGTAGTGGCATGCACAAACAGCAAATCAGTGGTGGATTTACAAAGTGGAATTTCGTTACTAAATATAAAAAAAAAATCTTAAAAATAACAGAATAGTTCGAAGTATTTAAAAATGCCTAAAGCTAAAAGAAAATCGTCAAGACAAACGAGAGACGCTAGGGCAATGGCCCTTAATCGGAGAATAGTAGCGGCAGCGCCAATAGAAATGATGCCAGCAATCGGAATTAGATCGGCGTTTATTTATCGACCTGAAATCAATTATATAGGCGATTTTTACAATAAAAGTCTATCTACACATATCAGTGCTGGACCTATCAGTGTGAGTGAAAAATATAATATCGTTGCACAGTGCTGGTTTTAACCTTAGTGCTGTTTCAGTGTTCGTTCCGAAATTTATTTATACACTTTAAAAACTGCATGTAAAACTGCTACTGAAACGTGTTTATTTTCAAACAAAATCTGTGTAAGTATACGTATAAGATGTTCAAGACTGGATTTTTGAACATGAAATGTTTCGAATATACACATGAAATGATTAAAACTGCAAAAGTTTTTAACGCAAAAATACATTCCCTACTAAAAATAAAAACTAAGTACACTCTAAAAAAATTTTGTTTAAATTTGCGCATATTAAGATAGGTAACCAGTTTCCTCTCTTAATGAATGCAAATTTACACACCGTTTTTATTAAATTAAACACTGCTTGCTTACTTTTACTTATCATATGTGTGGCGTAGAACAAATTTCAAATTTGTTTTTTGAGTTTTAAACATTTATTGTTCACAACTTCAGAGTTTACACATAAAATGTTTAAAATTTCCTCTAAAAAATTTTCGTTTAAATGTACGCATATTAAGAGAGGTAACCAGTTTCCTCTCCTAGTGTGTGCAAAATTAAACACTGTCTGTATACTTTTATATACATAACAAATTTGTCACGTAGCGCACACAAGGGGTGGGTTTTGGGGTTAAATTTATTATGATTTAAGAAATTTTGATAGAAGAAAATTTCTTTTCCATTTCTTGTGCGCCATTTTGTAAGAAATTCTCTTTTTTCTTGAGAGCTCTTTAAAGTTTAACTGCGAATGAAATCATTGTCCTAAAAATATCCATTGCANTTGCTAACTTCAAATTCGTTCCACCACAATGAGCCACATGATAAAAATACAAGTTCAGTTAAATTTTCGTTATTCGAATTATTAAGAAAATTAGAAACCAGAAATCGGCGAAAATGAATATAAAAGTGTAAAGATTTCATGGAATTATTTATGCCGATTTCGTTTCTACCAAAAAATGCGACCTTCTCTTTGCCCTCTACGCACAAACACTAAAAGAGGGCGATAAGAAGGCAACATTTTTTGTAGAAACGAAATCGCCATTCATTTATTTATATTAAAACTCTTTTGTAAAATTTTGTATTACTTTTGAAAGTTGAGTGCATCTTGTGTGTGTAGAACTTTTTATTAAACAAGTAATTTTTAAGCAAAAAGCAAAACCGACTTCAATTCACATACACAAATTTAGGAGTACCGTTAATTTTTTCATGATTTAATGATCGGATCTCAACCAAATTACGGGACGACCCTTAAGGTACCATCTTTCCGGTAAAAAAAAGGATTATTGGAATCGGTTCACACGGTCCAAAGTTAAGCGGTGGAATACATAAGACAAGAAAAAATACTCCAAAGAATTGATAACCTTCCCTTTTTTGAAGCCGTTTGAAAATGTTTGAGTTCTTTGTAAATTTTATGTAAATAAAATGCAATTTATGAAACTTTAAAATGTTGATTTATTTATTTCATACTGTACATAAAACTTGCATAAATGTATTTTAAAAAGCGAATTTTCAGTATTTTCTGATGATATATATTTAGAAGTATAAACCCTTTCCCCCGAATATATTCCTGGGTGCGCCCCTGGCACTTAGTATTTAATATTTGTAAAAAAATATATTTTTACTTTCAAAATGTTTGTAATTTTAAACATTTCATGTCTATATTTATGTGTATATTTTAAACAACTCATGTTTAAAATCAAATCTTGAACATCTTGTGCGTATACTTGAACAGATTCTGGTTGAAAAATAAACACTTTTCAGTAGTAGTTTTACATGCAGTTTTTAGAGTGTACATTTTATGTGGAATTTTGCTCTATGCGACAAATTTGGTATGCAAAAGTAAATAGGCAGTGTTTAATTTTATTAACACGGTGTCTAAATTTGCACACATTAGGAGCAGAAACTGGTAACCACTTAAACAAAAAAACTTCTAGAGCAAATTTTAAACATTTTATGTGTAAACTGTAATTGTTAACACTAAGAAAATCTATAGAAATTTGTGTAGTTAAGTTTAACTAATGATTTACTTTAAAATATGGCCAAATTCACAGTGCTGTACTGAAAATCTGTATTCAACTGCCAATTCTGAGTTAACTACGCACTGTGAATTTGGCCTAAGTGTTTAGAATTCAACAAACAAATTTAAAATTTGTTCTACGCCACACATATGGTAGATAAAAGTTAAAAAGCAGTATTTAAATTGATCAACACGGTGTGCAAAGTTGCATACATTAACAGAGGAAACTGGTTATCTTTTTTAATATGCTTAAATTTAAACAAAATTTTTTTTAGATTTGTTTGTGTATTTCACTGACGAGCTGACGGTATTCTATTGCAAGTTTTGTTTTATATGGAGGAAAAATTAATCGAGTTGGTACGGAATTATCCAGAATTATATAATTTGGCAATAATTGCCAATTGATCATTAGTAAAATAAGTTATCTTGGTTTCAATGAACTTCATTTTACTGAAAATACCGGACGACATGTGTGAATTGGTATCACTGATCGATGCTGCTTGGCAATGATACTGAACTGATAAGGCACTGATTTGTGAAGATAGATCTTAACTGTTATTAGTTGCGTTCCAGATGCTTCACGATTTGCAGGTTTTTACAGGAAGTCGTTCCAGGTGACCACCTCCCATAAGGTTTACTAATGGAGAAAACAGCTGTTTCTGCAAATCGTGAATTTCGTGAATATCGTGAAGCATCTGGAACGCAACTATTATTGGGCACATTTCTAAGACGCAACTGTTTACCGCAACTGTTGCGGAAATGCTGTCAATTGTTGAGTCCAACAGTTACGTCTTAGAAACGGTATGATGCATATGTAAACTGCCAAACGAACTGTTGATATTTGTAAACAAGCAAAATTAAATAAAAGTGCACAAAAATTAAAAAAAAAATTTTAAGCCGAAAATATGTATGCATACGATACACCATTCAGTTTATTCCTTAAACCACAAGGAATCTTGACTTGCTAGCACCATAACTTGCTAGCACCATAACTATTTATTCGGGTTTCTGCCCCAGTGAATGCTTCTAAAGTTACAAAATCAACTGTATACAAACCCAGGAATCCGTCCACTATTGTTGTTGGAAGTAACTTTAATGTAAATCTTGACTTAGCCGTTCGTCTGAAATGGTTACATCTGTCGTCCTTTAAGCCGTCTGTTAATGCTAGCGATATTATCGACTTTGTGTCGAGAACAACAAACATTTCTCCATCTTTTTTTCACTGCCATAAACTTATTAAGAAGGGCATAGATCCATCATCGTTAGTAAGATGCAATTTTAAACTTGGGATCTCGCCTACTATTTATAGCAAGTTGCTTGACCCATCTATATGGCCATCGGATGTCAAAGTTAAACCCTTCCGTTTTTTTCACAAGGGAAAGGGGGCAAAGGGCAATCAGTAGCTAAACAGGCTAACCTTTCTTTTAATAGCACTCTAAACATTTACTTTCAAAATGTTTCTGGTATGAGAACTAAAGCTAAAGATATATTCCTAGCCTCATCACGTTATGAATACGATGTGTATGTCATTGTCGAAACCTGGCTTAACGACGATTTTTTTGATGCCGAGTTTTTTAGCCCAATCTTATACCATACGTATCGAAAAGATAGAGATCCCATCAAAACTGGATGTTTAAGAGGTGGTGGCGTCTTAATTGCTGTAAGGCGTTCACTAGTCTCTTCTTTTGTCCAGCTCTCTAACAGTGACTCTCTTCTAGACCAACTTTGTGTTTCTATATGCGGCCCATCTGGTAATCTGTTTATCTGTGCGTCGTATATTCCGCCTGACAGTATCGACTCGTTGTACTGCGCCCACGTATATAACATTCTCGACACTTACGAAAATAATGTAAATAGCCATTTCTGCATTTTGGGTGACTTTAATCTAAATAAGGTTGGTTGGTCAAAATTGCACAAGTTTAACTCCAACAAATGTTAATTATGCGCATGAAATAAATTTTTTAGATACCCTTTTTAGTTGTAACCTTATTCAGATTAACTCTTATGCGAATATGCTAAACAATATATTAGATCTCATATTTGTTGATGATAATTTAATTTCTAATTTGACGGAGTGTCAATTTCCCATTTCTAAGTCGGTTATGCACCATGTGCCGCTATCTTTGACCTTAGAATTTGTAGACTTTGTCCCTATAGACCGAACTCCTCAAAACATTCAATCGTTTAATCTCAAAAATGCAAATTTTGAGTTACTCAACTCGAGCATATCGCAAGTTGATTGGGAGTCTAGTTTCTCTGGTAAAACCGCTGCCGAATGTTTCGACATCTTTCTGCTTGAACTGTCTGATGTATTTAGTAGAAATCTCTCTGCTTCCGGTTAAAAAACATAGATTACCTTGGTACAATTCTAGGTTAAAAAAGTTGAAAAACCAAAGGAACAAATTTTTTAAGAAGTACAAAGCAACTAACGATATATTATTTAGAGAAAGATATCTATTTTATATGAGAGAGTTCAATGTACTCGATAAATTTTTATACAACAAATACATTCTGCACTGCGAGAATGAATTGAAAGAAAATCCGAAATCTTTTTGGAACTATGTACGTTCAAAAAAGGGTTCTGGTAATATTCCCACCTGTGTTAAATATAATGGAGTTTCCTCAAATAACTTAGTTGATTCCGTAAATCTTTTTGCTGATTTTTTCAAATCTAACTTTGTTGTTGACTCTGATTCTACGGCTAACAGCCTTTTTATCGGTACACCCAAATCCCTGGACTTTGGGTCAATGTCTATATCCGAAACAGATATTATTAATGGAATATCATCCTTACAATCTTCATCGAAAAAGGATATTGATGGTTTGTGTTCATTTTTATTCATTTTTATTCCCTTAGTGTTCCGTTATGCCATATCTTCAATGTTTCGCTATCCACCGGAACTTTCATTGATCGGTGGAAATTGGCGTCGATCACTCCAATATTCAAGTCAGGCCATAGAAATGAGGTAAAAAATTACAGGCCAATCTCTAAATTGTCTACTTGCTCCAAACTTTTTGAGAAAGTAGTCAAGGAAAAGTTAGCATTTGCGATCAAAAGTTTAATCGATCCATGCCAGCATGGTTTTGTTGCAGGGCGATCGACTACAACTAATCTTGCTGTATTCTCTCATTTCTGTGTTTCTGCTTTTAAAGACGGATGTCAAGTTGATACAATTTACAGCGATTTCTCTAAAGCGTTTGACACAGTATCCCACAAAATACTGTTGTCAAAACTGGAAAACTTAGGTTTCCACTCCGTTTTTTTGCTGTGGCTTAAGTCATATCTCACTGATAGAATCTCTTTCGTCCAAATTGAGTCTGTGAAGTCTTACAACTTTCTTGCAACCTCAGGTGTGCCACAAGGTAGTATTCTTGGTCCCATCTTATTTATAATTTTCATCAATGATGTTGGCTTGCACCTAAAGCACACAAATTATCTATTGTATGCAGATGATTTAAAACTGTTCAGCAGGATCTCTTCTGAATCGGACGCCCTGCTTTTGCGGAAGATCTGAACGCTCTTAACGCTTGGGCTATTCAAAATAAATTGTGCCTCAATGGTAGTAAGTGCTGCCACATAACGTTCTCCAAGTCTATGAATGCGCGTGCGTCTACATATTTGGTTTCTAATGTAGCTCTTGCATCGGTTCGGGAATTTCGTGATTTGGGAGTAATTTTTGACTCTTCCTTCACTTTTGTTAACCATGTCAACCATATTATACCGAAAGCATATTCTAACTTGGCCTTTCTTCGACGCTATGCGAAGGATTTCAAAGACCCCTATACTAGGAAAATTTTGTTTAATTCTTTAGTGCGATCAAAATTAGAGTATGGCTCGGTTATATGGAATCCCATGTATAAAACACACTCTGTTAGAATTGAAAGAGTTCAACGCAAATTCACACGATTTGCTGTTCAACCTCTCAATTTTATTAGTCCTCTGCCACCCTATCCTGCCAGGTGTATGTTAATTAATGTTCAGCCGCTCGATATTAGGCGAGCTGTTCAAAATCTAATGTTTATCTTTGACATAATTTCCGGTGCCATTGATTGTTCAGCTCTTCTTGGACAGATATGTTTTAATATCCCCAATAGAGCTCTACGCTCTACTAATATTTTTTATATTGGTATTCTGAGATCGAATTATCTCAAATTTGCCCCACTTATAAGAGGGCTCAACGAGTTAAATCGCATCTGCAGAATTATTGATCTCGATTTCGCAATGTCAAGGTCCCATTTCAAGGCAGATATTGAATCTTACTACCGAGATAATCCGCCATTGATTTAATATTTTATTAGTTTTAAGTTTAAGTTTAAGGAATCTGTAAATCTAGTCAGTAAGGCTTTTTGCCATTGACTTAATAAATGAATTGAATTGAATTGAATTGAATTTTTTCACATTTATTTGCCACGGTTTCAGTGAGTTATTCAAATTCGTCTGCTCCGAATGGTACACTATATTAAAGCCAGCCTCCGGACTGAAGTTACACAGTTATGGACATATATAAGCTTTTAAGTCCACGAATTTTTCATTTTTATCTTGTTTTAAATATGTATACACGTGCATGATACAAAAAAGAAGGTAGTTTCAATAAACAACTTTTTGATTAAAAAGGAGATTTTTGACAATTGCTCAATTGTAAAAAATTCGAAACGGCGTTACCCAATTTAAGTTTTTTGGTAGAGGGGATTTTATATCCTAAATTTGGAAGTATAAATAAAATAGTTGTATTAACATTTATCTTTTAAAAATAATTAATATCTTTTCGCAAAAACGTTTTAATTTTACACTAAATTCGATAACTACTTGCCAGCATCTTTATTTTTACATTAATAAAATTTTAGTGAACATATTTTAAAAATTTTTAGTGTCATTATGTCATCTGATTATTTCACAATGTAGCTAGCCAGGGCTATTAGTTTTCTATATCGGATACGTTTATTTCTGATATATTTCAGACACTGAAATTACAATTTCGATATTTTCTTTGTCAATGTCTTTCAAGTAACTTGAAAACGGAATTTTCTTTGGGGCCCATGGACCTCATGGCTTTCAGAGAAGTAAGTATTATCTAATTCTAGTATATTTCGACAATATCGTTGTCTCTGTGGGTAAAAACAAATATATTTTACTGTTCAATATTGGAGGGGGTGTGAAACAAAATTGATGACTTATAGGGTGTGTTCAGAAATGCATCAAGCCAAAGCATCAAATGCATTTATTTCTAAACTATAAGTGATGGAAATGTCCAATATGCGCAACCACAGTTAAATGCCTAATTGGACCCTAGTTGCGTAAATAACAAATTTCCATAAATAATAGTTTAGAAATAAATGCGTTTGATGCTTTGGCTTGATGCATTTCTAAACACACCCATAGTTAGTATGAAAACTAGAAACACAGTTATCAACTTATTGAGCATTAGACCTCTTCTCGTTCAAAAACAAAAGGAGAAATGTTCGGTTATTTGTTCAATGGTTTTGGGGTGGCAAGCGGAGACGGCACCATTAAAAAATTGGGTAAAATTAGAATTTTGACAGAGAAAATGTAAGTCCAACTCCGGCTACGCTGCCACGCTACCACAGTATTTTTTAATAATTTGTATCTGAAATTTAGAAATCTTTATTTTAAACTAACGTGTAATTGTTTGACCACACATGTGGCAAAATTTTTTGCTTTGGGTTAACCATTTGGACACATTAACCCAAAATTATTGTACAAGTAACCTAGTCGTACCCAACAATATACCTTTTGCTTGTTCAAATTTCGATTCTAAGAACAAAATGTTTGTAAATAACCGAAAAATTAATAACGAAATTTGGAGGTTTTTAGATATTGGATATGGTAGTACGAAATGTCACAATCTACTTAATTGTCAGGTTGTTAATATGGCAACGAAAAAGTGACAATGAAACTACCTTCTTTTTTGTATCATGTACACGTGCATTTTATTTTTTATGCCAATTTCACCAGCCATTTACAGAAAAATTATTCTTTTATTTGAATTTACTATGAAAACTGACGGAAAGGAAAAAATCTATTTTGGCTTAAATGGTTGAGTTCATGTAGCGAAATAGTTTTATGATGGAAAAAATGGCGTCGAATCCACAACCGCTGAACTGAGCGGAACTACTCAACTGCGCGTTTCTAAAACAAACACTCATCAGTTTAACAACGGCTACGCCTTAGAAACGCGCCCATTATTAACAATCGATTACAATCGATACATTATATGTACATACATATGTACTAGAGCAGGGGTTCCCAAACTTTTTTCATCTCGGCACCCTTGTTGTGCTAAAAAACTTTCCCGGCACCCCTATTCTTCAAATGTCTACGAAAACAAGAAAACACAATGCAAACTTTATGCCCCCCTAGCTTTAATGCGAGGACCAAAATTGTTTTGATGAATTCATTATTTCGTTTAATTTTATTGTAAGCTTTGACAATTTTACCCTGAAATCATTTGACGCTGAAAGCTTGCTGGTGTATTAGTTTTTAACCGACTTCACAAAGAGGATCGAAGGAGGTTATCAATTCGTCGGAATATTTTTTTATTATTTTTTTCTATGTATGTTACCGCGTAACTTTGGACCACGTTAACCGATTACTATAATTCGTCTTTAAAGGAAAGGTGGATCATGAATAGATTAACGATAATCTTAAAATTTTAGTTGAGAATTGTAATCGGTTTTGTTTTTTTTTTTTTTTAATTACTTGTTTATGTAAGCATTTGTTGAAAATGCAGTCTCACATAGAAATGTAACAGTAAGGCCCCAGATCAGCAGATCGAACGAATTTTCATTTGGTATTATGGCGCTCATTCGATGAAGAATAGCGCTATTGTGAATTTCGCTCGGTTAGGTTGTTTACAATAGTATATTTTTCACCGCTGACAAGTTTTGTTTACAAATCGAGCAAAACTAAATAGTGTGCTCATACATATGTATGTAAATTTGTGTAAATTAAAATGAGATAGAAAAGAAAGCGAGTTTATAAAAACGTGGTCAAAATGAGTACAACGGAGTTCTGGTTCAACGATTCGTCAGAGGATGAAAGCTTGGTAAACTGGCCAGGAATAGAAAATGTTTAAGAGGGTTTAAGTGTAGTCTTTCGAATATATTTTGAAATAAAATATATTTAAGAAATTTGTCTACAGATTTATTAAAAACTTCCGACTGTCTAAAGAGGCGTTTGTGAGCCAAATCTATTTAAAATATTTTAAAACTATCAACAGCTTACAATTTTGTTCTCAGAGATCGTGCCAACTGAGTATTGGGATTTTCTTTCACAAGTAAACCCAGCCTTTCGAGCTTGTGTTTAATATTCACGACGTTAGAACTGCATGAAATTAATAAAAACTGTTTAAAATTGGTGTCTAACCGCCATAAAGTAAAAAACAAATGAAAAATTATACATTTTTCACAATTTTCTAACACTTCGCTACACCATCGAAAACAAAATTCTGTTCGACTGAAAATTTGATACTCAACGAAAATTTCGACACGGTTGCATAGCTCATAATTTCACTTTCGATGTTCGATCTTCGATAACCAGCGAAGATCGAAAATCGAATGCAACCCATAATAAGGGCCTAAAAGTCACTAGTATTTGCAATCTTGCCAACAGCAGTGTTTTCTGCATACACTTACATCCAGAGGGTCAATTCCCGTTCTGCGTTATCGTGAAGTGAAGTGAAAAGTATAAAATTAACACCGAAATAAATGCGGTGTAAAAGTGTTATTTTTATCACTTCACGATAACGCAGAACGGGAATTAACCCTCGGAACTCTCTTGGCTCCCTTCCTAGTATTTAATAATCAAAGTGCTGTCTTGACTGATGTCCGGAAGGTTTTCAAAAGCTTAATTGGTCATCGCAGTAGGTTTACTTTTCGGGCCACATGAAAACGGGTTTGTTATCCAGCTGAAGCCATCCTCAGAGTCAATGTTGGGAAAATATTCGACAGTGGTTTTTTCTAAACCTTCCAAGTTAATACTGATAATGCGCGTTGACGCTAAGAAAATAATTTTTACAGCCAATTTCACGAAAGCAATTTAAGTGATAAATGATTTTGATTTTTTGAATTTTATATGGAAATTGCTAGTGAAACCGGCTGTTATCAATTTTTTATCGTTAACTTGTACATACGTTTTTCTGATTACTTTATTTATTTATGGAGTTTTCATGCAAATTGATGGAAATTCTAAAATATACATGTCACCAATAAAAAAAAAATATACGTGCTCGAAAAAACCAGAGATGTATTTTAATTTCGCAAGCCTCTGTTATCTTCGCAGCGTCATCCAATAAGGGTTTTAAATCTAGTTTCGGCATCTTCCTAGTCACCAGGGAATACCAAGGGATCATACAGTGACTTCCCGTGGCGTTTTCTGCCTCTTGCTTCATCCTAGACATCGCTCCTTTCGGTTTTCCAAACCACAGCAAATATCCGCACACTTGCTCCATTTCCAACCATTGTTCTGTACAAATTTGTTGATAGCTTTAAAAATTTCGTAGCTAATGGCGTAAGTCTGAAGTACTTCGTTCTTCTTCGCTTTGCATTGCGAATGGGTACCTCACTAACACGAGAAGACTGCCTCTAAAATCCGAAAATTAATCCGAAAACGGCAAGAAAAGTAGATGAAACGCGGATTAGGTCTACAAAAGTACCGAAAGTGCTTGTGAAAAGGGTACGTTTTCGGCTATTTTTCTGATTCAGTTTTTCGTTGACAAAACGTGCTGGGAAACTACGCTTAAGAGCGAAATATCCCTTTGCTGCAAGCTATTTGTGTTGTGTATGGGGTTTGACGAGCCGCTGAAGGTAATTTTAACCCTTAATTAGGCGCATAAAGAAAATCACACAATTGAGTAGTCCACTTCCAAACAGCGCTATGTGATTTTATAATAGAAAGCCATACATTTGAAAAAAACGACTACGACAACAAGTAACATTTAAATGGAATCTTTTTTATTATTAATTGAAAATTTGAATAAATAAGAGATTATGAACATAACATGACATAAGATAACATTAACAGTCTGTACGACCTAAAGCAGTTTTCTAAGTTCATCATAAGATGGCTACTTTTGAAAGTTTATAAATAAGTATGATAGCGACTTTTGGAAGAAGAGCTTACATTTGATGCTATTTTTTCAGAATATAAAAAGATGTTGCACTGTGTTGTTAGTGGACATGAAACTACTTTAAATACTGGTACGTAATCCACCAAAAACTAAAAATCCAAAAAAATTTACATAGCGCACTTTGCAAGTGGGCTACTCAATTAGTCGCATGGGGTCCCAGGGACCCCAATAAAAGTGTTGAAAAAAGAGTTTTCAAAAAAAAAAAAACGAAGTGAATTTGCCTGCACCTGTGACGCCAGAGTGCCAAGTTGCAAGTAATATTCTAGCAACACCCCATCAAAATTCTAGTCACACCCGATAAACATTTGTGCCGCAACCCAGCAACACGCAGGCAACAACCCACATCTTACCCAGCAACATTCAAGCAACAAGCGACATCTTACGACAGCAACATATCATAATCGTAAGTGATTGTCCGTCGTGTTGAGTGAAAGTGTGTCGTGAAAGGAAATTTCTAAGGGCGGCAATTGAGGCAGGCTGCGACCGCCAAATAAAAATTTACTTTGGTCAAAAGTCAGATAACGTTAGCCCCGCACAGTTGATAGTTCGCTAGAGCGTTTGAAAAAAGTTAAGTTCGTGGAAACAAACACAAAATTTTTTGTACCGCTGAACCTACCCCGTTAAAACGTAGCAAAGCAGTTCTATTTGCTATAAAATTTAATTGATAGTTCCAGCTAGATAGAGGTGAGTTAGCATATAAAAATTTCTTTAAAATTATGATAAAAAGAATTACTAAAATTAAATAAAAGTTAAATAACGTAAACGGAAATTAGAGAAAAATAAAATGAATTGAAATTATATTAATGTGAAATTTTACCAAGTTAAAATAAAGCAAACTAAAATAGGACAAAATTATCTAACAAAAAAAATTAAAGTAAAATAAACCTAAATAAAATACAATTCGACTACGTTAAGAATTTAATTACAATAATTTAAATTAAGCTAAAATAACAGTAAAATCAGTCGAAAAAAAGCTTAAATAAATTGTTTGAAATTAAATTAATATAAATTAACTAAAATTAAATTAAGTTCCTAGGAAACTAAATTGAAGAAAATATGATGAAATCAATCGTAAACGGTTGTATTTGCATGTGAGAGTGCGTTTGTACAGACAAACGTAGGCACACATGCACATACATACGTGCATAATAACAAGTAAAAGAAAAAATGTAGCATGCAATAAAAGTTTGTAGGCAGACTAGCTAATGTCAGGATGAACTTTTATTTTAGGTCCTCGCCAGGCAGGGGTGTCAGTAAGGGCCTCTATATTAGTATCTATATATCCGAGCGAGGAAAAGTAAGCACATACTTACATGCATGTAAACATCATATCGGCGTATATGTATAAGGCATGTAAGTGGTCAACGACCGAATGTACATTATATTGGGCAACATAAAGATGGGCATAGAAGGAAGGCGAAAGTAAATAACAGGGCGGAGCGGGAGTCACACACACATACTTCAGCGCAACCAGAGCACCAGACATTGAGGGAATGATATCTTCCAAGCTCTCATTAGTGACACTCTCTTAAATTTATTCGCCGTTCTAGCACGATTGAAGAGAAGGTCGATAGGAAGTGGAGCAACGTTGAGGTTGACCTCACCTCAATTCAGCCATTCGGTCCTCGGCGTGAAACTTTTTTTGTATTGTTTTAATTATAGACTTATTAGAAGGTTTTTTTTTTATTTTGTATTCCGATTGAATTATTGAGTTATTTTCGACAAAGAATTTAAGTGGGTTTTTGGGTGTTCCATTTATATACACATATGCTAGTATTAGTTTTTTTTCTCAGCAATTAGTTCTTTTTTTGGCTTAAGTCACCATTTATGCATGTGCGATATATTTGTAGCTTAAATTTCCATTATTATCCAGAAGCCTTTCTTTATTTGTATACACTTTTTTTTTGGTTACCACTTTTGCCTAATGATTAACCATCGTAATTAAATTGAATAGTTTTTTTATAATATGAAAATCGACGTAGAGTAGGTGGCAGACGCATTGAAGTTGAGGCGGTCTAAATGAGATTGCTAGGAATTTGCAAGTCTAGCTCAGTTCCAATTTTCCTTTGGAAAGCATTGGAAACTTACATATGTATGAACTTTGTATATGCATTTTTTGCAGCTCTCCCATCTCACTGGTGCAGGCGCCTTCATCGGGATTGAGATCGGTAAGTGCTATCGGGTAATATTACTAACATATACAACTTGAATTATTTTAATAAGAAATAGATGAGAGACTTCCGTAATTACAAAGCATTACTCACGGCTGCATGGATTAACATAGGAACGAATGAAATTGAAATAGGTTCATATATTTCGGTTCAGGCAAAAAAAAAAACAAGTGCATGAAAATGCGTTGAAGTTAAGATATTTGTAAATATACGTCATTTATTACATATATGGCATCCGTTAGATAGTAGCTTAACCTTAGGAAGGTTCGAATGTTGGGACTTACACTATAGCTGAATAGTCTTTATTGCATGAAGTTTTGTTCCCCCCATTAGATATAACATTTATTGATAAGTGCACATGAACCATCGTAAAAATAAAATAATGTATTTTTTTCCATGAAGTTGAAATCATGTGTTGGTTGATTAAAAGAACTTGTAATGAGTTCAATTTGTTGGTGTGAGGTGTTGCACTGGTGCAGCTGAGGAGACATGGGTATGGTGACCAAATTACTGAAATTGCACTGAACAGAAGTTAGACAGACAAACAGACAATTGTCAGGTATAGGGGACGCTGTAGGAATGAGAGGAGTCAACACAGCGTCCAAGGCTTCGCGTACCGAGTACGTTGAAGAGGGTGGGTAGACTCCGCTTGACTGGACTGACTTCCTTCACTTCATTGTCTTCTCTTCTCTATCTTCTTTCCATCTCTCTAAGGCATGAACAAATTTTGTTTATGTGTTTGTTGGCAAGGTAGGTGGAAGCGACCCCCCGACGACGAGCTAGTCTGGGCTCGCTAGCATGCCATAACGCCGCTGCGCCTTGTCTTAAAAGCCAGCTACATAACAATGGCGCCCAACGTAATATCCCGATTATCTTTTCTTACCGGTTTTCTCATATTACTATTTCCTATCGTATCTATTTAACCTACTTTCATCTATTAATGCTATCACTTCTTTTCGGACAGATTAGGTTCATTAAGGCAACATCGGGTAGATACGTCTTTAACGATTAGTGTTTTAATGAAGAATACGGGGGTGTACTCGTCAGGTTTCGATGTTGCCTTTCATGGGTTGTGACACGTGTAAGGTAGTGCCGTGAAGCGAGATTTGTACTTTTTTTTGGGGGAATAATAGATGTCTTTTTGCGCGTAGCCACTTGCTTCAGCTACTGTACGTTCGGTCCAGCACTGCACGTACTTGAGGTTTGTAACGTGCCTAGGTGGGAATTGGGGGAGTGTGTGGCATCCACATTTAGAGCGAAGACCCTGAATGGAGATGTGCCTCATTCACAAATGTTGGGGGAATTTAGATGACGTTGACCAAGGACAATGACCAGCCGACGAATACACACCTATTATGACCTCGCCCAGGTACAACACCGAACACACACACCAACTAAACACGTAATTAGGAGAAAAAAAATACATTTCCATATATCAGTACAACTAAATCAATATTTACAAATCAATATTGGGAATTCGTACATATACAGGGTGTCCCAGAAGTAACGTGCCAAACTTTAGGGCAAGGTAGGTGGGGGGTGAGCTCACTGATAAACAAAAAATGTTAAGGTAAAAGTGTCACCGTTTTTGAAATATTTACATTTTTTCGAATTTAAAAAAAATCGTGCCTTTTCATGTGTTTTCTTTAACTGCAACTACAAACCGGGCAATACTTAGTAAATTTTTTATGTAAAATACTTCCAGATAGTTGCCTCTCCATACTCAAATGCAATGTAGTTAAAATA
>NW_016159798.1:27816-31185 GCF_001687245.7 Rhagoletis zephyria | reverse complement strand
TATTTTAACTACATTGCATTTGAGTATGGAGAGGCAACTATCTGGAAGTATTTTACATAAAAAATTTACTAAGTATTGCCCGGTTTGTAGTTGCAGTTAAAGAAAACACATGAAAAGGCACGATTTTTTTTAAATTCGAAAAAATGTAAATATTTCAAAAACGGTGACACTTTTACCTTAAAATTTTTTGTTTATCAGTGAGCTCACCCCCCCACCTACCTTGCCCTAAAGTTTGGCACGTTACTTCTGGGACACCCTGTATATGTACATTCAAGTTAAACCGCACTTGAATTGATACTATATTGAATTTTTTTTGTAAAGTTTACAGTAGGCCTTTCGAGGAGAACTGAGGTTTAATATCACACTTTAATTTTTATTTTTTTTCTTATTATACGTTTCGAATTTTCAGTATAAGTAGGGAAAACTATTTTTGTACTGTTTAGTATATGTTACTCTATAGACGGGGCAGTTCAATTTTTCCTCAAAGCTTTGTTATTTATGCATTTTTTATTNAAATTTACTCACAAACTCACACAATACAATTTCATTTTCAATCTCAAGCAACAACAATTTCGAACAATTTCAATTTTTTATTTTCACTTTTACATGATTTTAAAATGTTGGCAAACTTCAAAAAAAAAATCATGGCCGACAAATTGAGAGAACGGTTATACCTTGCTGTGTTTTTATCATGCTGTTTAGTATATGTTACTCTATAGACGGGGCAGTTGAATTTTTCCTCAAAGCTTTGTTATTTATGCATTTTTTATTCATTTTTTTTGGATTGAAGTCTTAGTAGTTGAACTTGAAATTTTATATATATTTTTTTCTTTTTTTATACATTTTTTTACGTTGACTACTCCGACGTCGACAGAATGTTGATGGATTCAAGCAGTAGCTCTTAGAAATTTCCTCTCGTGAATGAATGGATGAGCGAGAGAATAGTGAAAGAGCTGTTGGTGGATTGGGATTATTTAACAGGGACAGGCCATATACGCGAAGTTTTGCTAGAGCTTAGAGAACCAGGTGGTTGGTTCGCTGTTTAATCAAATAGATACTGGTATAGCGCACCCCGTGGACTTTGTACCAACTGACTTTTTTAACAGGTGTACTGCACGGGTGTTCGGTACTACAGGAAACCATCAGGCAAACGTATCTATTAGGGGTGAAGAAGCGAATTGTGAGTCAAACGAAAGTCTTAGTTTTTCGAGGAAAATAGACGCCTTGCTCGAGATGTCTGCACCAAGCTCGCCAGGTGCTGGTAGTGATGCAAATCAAGGAGAACATAATCATGGCGGTGACTCGGGAGCGGCACACCCGAGGCCTCAGGAGAGGGGGCCGAGTTCCACTGCGGCCAATATGGATCAGCTGAGCCGCCTAGTGGCGATGATGACACAGCAAAATGAAATGGTAGCGCAGTGTATGAACGAGGTCCACAACCAGAGGACTAACCCTGCAAAAATCGCAACTACTCCATGCATACGTGTAAAGAGTACTCCCTAAGGACCAAGGAATACTCCAAAATTAACCACAATTCATATAAAAAATATGGTCCAATTAACATTGCGATGTCCTAGGGCAGGACCATATACTCCATCCCTGCATTACATCAGAGTAGCACAAAACTACTCCAACATATTAACAATGGCATTGTTGTTATATTTTTTCGTTTGTACACGCTTTTGTTCTTCACTTCTCAAATGCTTTTTCGAAATTAATAAAAACCAAGACAAAAATTAAAAATTACATGTTGCCTCTGACGGCATTCGAACCCGAACATGCTGGGAGCTAAGAACTAACAGCGAGCATCTCTACACGTTCAGCTACAGCCAGACATGCAAATGCGCTTTCAAATGCTCAACTTCAATCACATTTCGTTAAAACACGAGCAGTTATCGGGTAACAAACAATAAGCTGGCGCAGAGACACGAGTTGGTCCTCTACAGCATGACAGAGGAACACTTTTGTAAGTACTCCAATATACCACAAATGGACTACATGGTCCAACGATTTTTGCAGGGAACGCTTCGAACCTGAGCCACAGAGTCACCGAAATGGTGACATCTGTCCAGGCAGTATGCAACCATTCGGCATCAGCATCGACACCAGGAGCAGCAGGATATGTTGGAGGCAAACAAGCGAAGTCAAGATTCATCAACCGTGCTACGTAAATGGAAGAAAATCGACCTTGACAAGTGGCACATAAAATTTGATGGATCCGGGAAAGATATAACTGTCGAAAGCTTCCTCTTTCGGATTGAAAAAATGAGAGAACAATATGAAATTTCATATAACCAGTTGTTTACGGACTTCCACTGTCTCATGACGCGCTCCACGCTGAAATGGTTCTGGCAAGTACTGGAAGACCATGCGGAATAGCCTACGTTTGGTTATTTCGAACTGAAAGCAGAATTGCTGGCCCAGTTCAAAGGCGCGGAGTCCGATTACGAGATAATCAGGGAAATAATGGAGCGTAGACAACTTCCAAAGGAAGCTTTTAACGATTTTTTGGCGAGGTTCACAACTTGACTTTTAGACTGTGAAAAAAGATTCCCGAAAAAGAATTAGTGGGAATAATTAACGGAAATCTACAGCCATACCTTGCCAACCTCACATTTGCTTCAAAACCAGATACGTTGGCTGAATTATGAGCTGAATGCAGGCGTGCGCTGATTAAGGAGAATCGGAGCAGAACTAGTGCGGTTAACGAATTAGAATACCCGGACATATCAACTGCAGATGAAGCAAGTGGTAGATTCGTGGAAGCTATAAGGAATCCCAACAAGTTAAAGGCTCAGTTCAACCAACAACCCAGGGTGAACAGCGTGTGCTAATATTTCCGTGGGTACCTGCCGAATCCGGTCCTACACCACGGTGCTCAAAAGCACAGTGGCTCAAATCAATGCGAAGATCAGCGCCCCGAAATGCAAGCATCTCGGTACCAATTGGTAGTGTGGAATGGACACCCTAACCACCTTGTTGGGGTTCGAGGCCTATCTAAACCTCTACCGTACTATGGGTCCGGCACCCGGTTGCAATGCAACTCCACATCGAGCCAGAACGACTCTCCCCGCATTTGGGTTCAAACCACAGCCACCACGATACTCCCCGAGGGGCCTTACCCAAGAACAGGCCAGAGTAAACTCTGGGGGCTCCTGTTCCCCGTGGTACCAGAATTAAGTCTCCGGTCAGACCTCGTAGCCGTAACTACTCCCAGTTGAGTTTCCATACCACTCTGGACTGGTCGCCCCCACCCATTAAATTAACCCCTCAACTATTTGCACGCCTTCTCCGACTAATCACCTCTCGTGCAAACACCGCCAGACTTTCAACATGCTGACTCGAAGAGAGAGCATCGTCAAAAATAAA
>NW_016159798.1:15257-27791 GCF_001687245.7 Rhagoletis zephyria | reverse complement strand
GTCTTATAAGGAGGTTGTTGAGAAGGTGATTCATGAGGTGGGACCTTCGTTAGGCGTAAGGGTGCATCAGTTGAAGCCCATTAAAAAGGGAGGAGCGATTCTTCGAACGCCCTCCGTCAATGAAGAGAAGTGGCGGCGAATCCTCGCTTCTCGGAAGTTGGATTGCAGGTCAGCGTGAACAGCAAGCTGGGAGCCAGGGTTGTGGTCAAGGGGGTTCATACGGCTGAACCTTCAGGGGGTTCATTCGGCTGAACCTTCAGGAGTTCAGCCCTGGATGCCTGGAGAAGGATATTCGGAAGGTCAGCCGTCCCTGGAAGGTGAACCCTGATGGAGTGACGAACGTAGTCCTGGAGGGTAAGGATAAATTAATATCCGCCCTCTTGGAAAACGGTCGCTGCTATGTTAAGTGGTTCTCTTTCCGGGTGCGGCCGGAGGAGCCGGTAGCCGGCTGTTTCCGCTGCAATGGGTTCGACCATAGGGTGGTTGAGTTGTAGGGCCTCAGATGATGTATGCCGGTGGTGCGGACAAGAGGGAGACCATGCGGCGCGTTGCCACAATGCGATGCATTGCCGCAATTGTGCTTTCAGGGGCTGACGGGCCGAGCATCTTATGATGTCGACCAGCTGCCCAGTCTATGGTGCCGTTGTTGCTCGTGCGCTGGCCAGGCACTGATGGGGGGTCTAATTCAGATCAACTGTCAGGGAGCCTATGCCGTTATGTGCGACATAGGCGCGATGATGTTGGAGGAGGGCTGCGGAATTGCCCTGCTCCAGGAACCCTATGCCGCGCATGGTGTGGTGCGGGGTCTTCCTAGGGGCTTCAGGGTCTTCGCTGACCGAAGGGTGAATGCAGCGGTTGTGGTGAGTAATCCGCAGTATGAATGCATGCTGGTGGATTCGTCGGAGTTGGGGGTAGTGGTCAGTGTGGAGGGTAGTTTTGGGAGGTTGTTTGTTGCTAGCGTCTACTGTAAGTACGGTGAACCTTTGGAGCCATACCTTGGATACCTTGACACGCTGCTACTACTTGCGAGTAGCACGCCGTTGGTCATTGGCTTAGATGCGAATGTTCTTCCCGATGTGGTTCAGCAAGGCATCCCGACATTCGTCTGGATACCGAAGCTGGCAGCGGGGTGAAGTATTAGGTGAGTGGGTGATGACCAGCGGCGTGGACATATTAAATGTCCCGAGTGAATGGTATACGTTCGAGGGGCCCGTGGGCGCTAACGACATCGACCTAACTCTGGTAAACAGGGCTGGGACGATGGGGTTTCAATTTGGGTGGGAAGTAAAGGGAGGATGGGGTGTAAGTGATCACAATCCTATACGGATTGTGATTACTTCCACTCTCCCCCCCTGCACGTGAGGTTGGGTACCAGATGAGAAGGTGGCGTACAAATGGCGCTAACTGGGAGCAATATGGGAACAGGGTAAGGGAGGCGGTATTAACAATACCTCTGGGGGGGTTCGAGGAAATGGGCATAGACGAACAAATTGTTTGTCTGAATGAAATTGTTTGGGGGTTAATGACAATGTTTTTAAGAAGTGGGAACGGGGGCAACTAAAGCGGATCAAATGGTGGTCGGGGCAGCTCAGTGAGAAACGAAGGTCCGTCCGTCGATTTAGGCGTCGGTTTCAGCGGGAACGACGTAGGGGGGGTGAGGGTCTAGCTCAAGCTAGATTGCTCTTTTCTCGGGAAATGAGGGAGTATAAGGATATGCTTATACGAGTGAAGGAGGAAGAGTGGAGAAGGTTTGTGGGGGAAAATAGGGACGACCCGTGGGGGCAGGTCTATAGGATCTGTCGCGGGCGTCGAAGTGAGGAGATCACCTCTCTTCGCGTTGGTGACTCTGTGTTAACAACGTGGAAGGGAGTGTGCGGGGGTCTTGTTAGGTGCGTTCTTTCCTAGTACGGAGGTTCAGGTGCCTCAAGCACGAGGGGTGCCGGTCCCTCCACTAGATGATGGGGAGGTGGGGAATGCATTTAGCCTGGTTAGGTCTGGAAAGTCACCGGGTTTTGATGGTTTGAACGGAGAGATGTGCAAATGCTTGTGGAAGTTCATTCCGGAATACTTGGAGGCTATCTTTGATAAATGCATGTGTGAGCGATATTTTCCACGTGAGTGGAAGGTTGCTAGGGTTGTTCCTCTTCTGAAGTCGCCCGATAAGATGAGGAGTGATCCTCGATCTTATCGGGGCATCAGTCTGCTTCCGGTGCTTGGAAAAGTGCTGGAACGGGTCATGGTGGAAAGGCTTCAGGAGCTTACTGGGGGTAGTATGTCGGATAGGCAGTATGGGTTTAGGAAAGGACGCAGTATTGAGGATGCTTGGCTTAATGTTAAGGATTATTTATGTTGGGATAGTGTCATTAAGCTGCTAGAGAGACTTGGGTGTCCAGAGTTGGCTTTATGGCGTAGCTACTTCTCTGGCAGGAGAGCCGCTTTAGTTGGGGAGGGAGGTAGGGTTGAGGTTGAGGTTGCTCGTGGTTGTCCGCAGGGCTCCATTTGTGGTCCATTTATTTGGAACCTCATGATGGATACCCTGCTCAGGCAACTTGAGCCACTTTGTAAGTTTAGCGCGTACGCAGATGACCTTCTCATCTTGGTAGAGGGGCAGTCGAGGGCTGCAATGGAGCTGAAGGGGAATCAGCTGCTTGATGTGGTGAGTGCATGGGGTGTGGATGTGGGTGTTGAGGTGTCGGTAGAGAAGACAGTGATGATGCTCCTCAAGGGGAAATTGTCGCGGGGTCGCCCGCCGGTCATCCGCTTAAACAGAACCAGTCTCAGGTATGAGACGCAAGTCAAATACTTGGGGCTGTTAATGGGCGAGCGGATGAACTTTGGTCCGCATTTGGTGCGGCTTAAAGAGCGACTTGTGGGTGTTGTGGGTCAGGTGCGTCGAATTTCTAGGTCTGATTGGGGCCTAGGTCGCCGTGCTGTTCGTACCATATATCAGGGCCTGTTCGTGGCTGTGCCACTTATGGTTCTGCTGTATGGTATGAATATGTTATGACGGTTGTGGGTCGTAAAAAGATTTTATCGTGCCAGAGGGTAATGCTGCTGTCTTGTCTGCCGGTATGTCGCACAGTTTCCACTGATGCACTACAGGTGCTCATGGGGGCGCCTCCTCTTGATCTGGTGGTCATAGAACGCTCTATGGCTTTCCGGCTAAGAAGGGGTTTGGAGATGCCGTTGCTGGATGGGTGGATTTCGGATGCTGACTTGGAGAGAGGGTATTTGGAGTGTAAACGCACCTTGCGGGAGACGGTGTTAAGAGAGTGGCAGGACCGTTGGGACAATAGTTCCAACGGCCGCGTGACATATGGGTACATTAGTGATGTTAATTTTGTCCGTGAAAACCCGGATTTCAGATTTTGTCTGAGTCTGGGTTTTCTTCTAACCGGACATGGGCCATTCAACGCATTTTTGCATAGCCGGAACCTTTATGATTCGGAAAGCTGTGCATGTGGTGCGCAAAGAGAGGATTCCAGACACGTTGTTTGTGAATGTCCGATGTACTCTGACATTAGGGATTTATCTGGGATGGGGATTAGATGGACAGACGGACGATTCTGGCTTGATTGAAGGTGCTGCCACATATTTTGTTGTCGCTTATGATTGTGCCATGATTTTATTAAAATTTTTGTGAAGTTGCTTACCACGCTTATGATTGCTATAAATTTTGCTTCCATTTTTTTAAGATTTTATAATTTGGTGTCTTCAAACTAAAAACAAAAGCACCAAAAACGCACCAAGCACCAAACTCAAAAATGTTCGGGTTTTGAATACCCACTAAATTTGGTGCGAAAAGCATTAAGTTGGCAGCAGTGAATGTAAACAAAAGTATTTTATGACGTCAGCGATTGGGTGGATGCTGTCAAATCGACGATGAGAGGGTTAGCGGTCCGCGAATGGCGCGACCTTTATTTTCTGGATCGTGATAAACAACTTGTTTTTCACTTGAAAACCAACGGTACCGCGCACCAACTCGTAAACAAATATCGCCACAAAAGGGAATCACCGATAATCTCAACTGAACTCAACTAACCTTCCGCCAACACGTCCGTTCGCTACGATCGCCAAAACCCAGGGTGAACAGCGTGTGCTAATATTTCCGTGGGTACCCAGGGTGAACAGTAGGCCTAGCGTTAATCCACAAGATAAAGCAGAGTCAACGTCTGCCAATGATCCCAAGTCCACCATAAGCTCATTTTGTCCGTCGCCGTTTCATTTAATGTTGTGTTTTAAATGTGGAATGCCTGTCGATTTTTATGTCAAAAATCCAGTTGAAGCGAAGAAAGAAAGTCGGTGTATGTCTTCGTTTCATAGTATGATCTGTTTTGCGTGTGGGGGTGACATGTCGTTTTGTGTATACAAGCCGGGTGCGGGAAACTCATCACTGGCAGAGATAGCCGGGACCTCCAGCCAGACGAGGAAAAACCCGGAGAGCGAAAATTCCGAGTCCTAGAAAGAAAACGGAGTTGTAAGTAATAAAACGGATGTTTAGGTAAAACCCGAACCAAAGACCTTACATCAAAGAAAACAAGAGTATGAGACGGCACGAAGTAGAATATTTGGTGAGGAGATAATGAAGAAGAAAAATACTAGAGATTACGATAAAATTAGGAAGATGACGGAAAAGAAAAAGTACTATAGGAGAATCCATAGAAAAATAGTTGCAACAATAGTAGCGATGAAAGGAGATAATAGATTTTTCGCACAAACAAAAATCGGTGGTAAAGATGTGTTAGCGCTGCTAGATTCGAGGGCAGGTGAGAGTTGCNAAAAATCGGTGGTAAAGATGTGTTAGCGCTGCTAGATTCGAGGGCAGGTGCGAGTTGCTTGGGTAGGAATGACAGCCAGTTGTTAAAAGGTTTAGAAAATAAAAAAATATCGATATCAGGCCAAAACTTTCGAACCACAAATGGCGGTGAAACGTAAGTTATAGGGGTGATTACAATACCTGTGAAGTGGGACAACATGACCAAGGACCTTGAGTTCCTGATAGTTCCCGGTTTACAACAGGAGGTAAATCTGGGTGTCGACTTTTGGCAAACGTTTAACTTCGTTCGAAAAATTACACTGAAGATGGCCCAACGCCGAAACCGGTTTGTCTCCAAACCAAATTGGACAAGGGATGACGGAAAATCGTTCCACAATACATCATACTCCTACCCTGTCGGAAACACAAACAACCAAAAAGAATTTAACTTAAATCTTGTCAGTAAGAACACGAATGTAGAGTCCACTCAATTGGGCGTTGCGGAACTTGTGCCAGCAGATGGTGATCTTTCCTTTGAGGCCGTACAACATGTTCTGACTCCGGAGGAAAACTTAGCGTTGGAAAGGGTCAAGGCGCAATGTCCATATTTTGCCATTTTGGGATTAGGGCGCATAGACATGGAGGAGCATGTGATAGAAGTTATCGAAGAAAATGTCCCAGTGAAACAGCGACATTACCCCATCTCACCAGCCATTCAAAAACTTATATATGCGGAGTTAGATAGGATGATAGCTATGGGGGTTATAGAAGAGAGTAATTCAAGTTGGAATTCGCCCGTTTCACTAGTGAGGGATTTCCCCGAGCCGAAAACTCCGAAGCAGTTACGACGGTTCCTGGGCATGTCAGGCTGGTACCGTCGATTTATTCAAGACTACGCGACTATTGCAGCTCCGCTGCACGACTGCCTCACTAAGGACAGGATTAAAAAGTCTGTTATGACAGAGGATGCCAAGAAATCATTTGAGCAATTAAAGCAGAGCCTTGTTTATGCTCCAGTATTGGTACATCCCGACTTTGACAGACATTTTTACGTACAGTGTGACGCATCAACTGATGGAGTGGGAGGGGTTTTATTCCAATTAGACGACGATAAAAACGAAAGACCATTCGCATACATATCCGCGAAGTTAAACAAAGCACAAAGAAACTACAGCATTACAGAACTGGAGTGTTACGCCGTTGTGATAAGTGTCAAGAGATTCAAGCCATATATTGAGGGTCTGCCATCTACGATTATTACGGATCATACGAGCCTTAAATGGCTAGTTAACCAGAAGGACCTTTCAGGCAGATTAGCACGGTGGAGCCTCAAGCTCCAAGGTTATAACTTTAACATCCAACATAGGAAAGGATCCCAAAACATTGTCCCCGATGCGTTATCACGTGCGAACGTAGAGGAAATTATTCCCAGAGAAAGAGTGGTAGATATTTGCTTGGTCTCGCATCATTTTCAATCAGACGAATATAATGAATTAAAAAAGACAGTGACGGAAAACCAAGACAAGCTGCCAGACTTGTGCGTATCGGACGGATACGTTTATAGACGGACGCAGTTTAACAGGGGGGACGGCCTTCAAAAGGATCAGACCTGCAAGCTTTGGGTCCCGTCGGAACTACGCAGAGGGTTGGTGGAATCTCCTCACGACTTGCCATCGGCTGGACTTGGAGGTATCCATAAAATCTTGGCACGCATTCGTCAAAAATATTATTGGCCAGGAATACGGTTGCCAGACGTACTGATTTTTCAACTCTTGTACTGATTTTATTCATTTGTTCAATCAGCATGCTAATGTCCTGATTTTTCAAAATTTTTACTGATTTGTACTGAATTTTCAATTCAGCTCAGTTCAAACAAAATACTTTAATGTTTTCTTACGGTTTTTACATAACGTTGGAACTTCCTTAAACTGTACTGTAAAAAGTAAGAAGAAAATAATTTAATTATAGCTGACAGTTGACATGTTTCCGATAATGTTTGATGTGTCCACGAAATTAATACATATCGCCGGGTCGTTACACTCCAGTTACGATAATATGATGGAGCTTAAATTACTTAAAAGTAAAGCTGACGTTTGTTTGTCAATTAATATTAGTTATCTCGAAAATAACTTTCAGTTTAATAACAACAAATTTGAATAATCGAATGGCTTTTGCCTATAAGTGATAATTCTTTTTCACAATTTACTAACCTTGTAAAAGAGTTTTGCATACAAGACATAGGGTTAGCTACTCTTTTCAGCGAATTCTTAGTCTTTCAAAGTCTTTGCGTAGTTGAAAAAATGAATTTAAGCCATGTGGAAATATAGATGAAGTCTTTAAATAGTGGTACTTTTCCACAGTTTGAAATATGTAATTCTGTTTTTTTTTGTAATACCACACTCAAACGAAGCAACTGATAGTATAAAGTTTGATTCCTGGCACAAAGAGAGAAACCGTCTTCTAATCAAATTTTTTAAAGCGATATTCAAATTAAAAGTGATTTTAAAGTAAAATGTATATAATTCCTTGACTATTTAAAGACTGTATAGGAAATAATCTCATTATTGCTATTCAACAATGTCATAAATACAAAATAATTTGTTGATTCTGTGTACAATGATGTGTACACTAGGGTAGTCCAGGTAAGCTTTGGTCAACACAGGTGAAGTCTTCAGATGCTATTCCCACTTCTTCCGCTTATGTACGTTCACTAGTTGCCGAATCTCCGCGTTGAGATCCCTGATACGGGGATCTCCGGAATCGGCCTGACGAAGGCTGTAATGCTCATCGGCTAGAAAAGCCGCTTCGGCAGGGAAATTTGGACGTGGGTCCGTAATGCATCCTGCCAGTACGAAGCGAGCTACAGCAGCGGTGACAGCCCTGCGGAACTTACGTTCACCAAGGTGGACGTCGGTTGGTGTGGGGAGAGCAGCGAAGGTGTTTTCAGTCGATTTTGCGAAGACTTTCCAATCAGCTTTAGAAAAGTTGATATAGGTCCGGTGTTCCGCGGAAGTAAAGTCGGTTGGTTTATCGATCGAGTTGACTATGGGCTTTGCTCTGATGCCAAAAGTCAGCATAGGTTGTTGTTGTTGTTGCAGCAGCTGCTAAGGCCCGTTCGGGGCGGTTCATCCATCAACGTTGTCGTCAATTTCAGCTAAGGGGAGGCCCAGGAAGTGTGCGACTTCCACAGGGGCTGTCCATAGGGACAGGGGCGTTAGCTGAGTGGGGTTCTCAGGGCATATGAAGAGGTGCCGGGAGTCATGTGGCGACTCTCCACATGCCGGGCATTGGTTGGGCACATCCTCGTTGATTCTGCTCAGGTAGTCGTTGAGCCTGCTGCAATAGCCAGAGCGAAGTTGGGCTATTGTAGTGCGGGTCTCCCGAGGCAGACAAAGTTCTGTCCCGTCCACGTCCGGTGGCTGTGTGCCTAGAACGGCATTCACAGGGCGGGAGTCTACATAACTTGAGACTGATTCCCCTGTGAATGCCGTTCAGGGCCTGTCGGTAGGTTGACGGGTCCAGAGGTTGTTTGATATACCTCTGGACTTCGTCCGTCAATTCGTAAAGATGTCTCTTCGGCGAGCAATTTGTTATGCTCCTTTACTGGGAGCATCTGGGCCCCGTCATGAACGTGGTGTTGAGGCGTCATCAGGAGTCATCCTGTCGCAGTTCGTAATGCCGTGTTTTGCCAGGTCTGTAGCTTCATCCACTGCNTGCGAAGACTTTCCAATCAGCTTTAGAAAAGTTGATATAGGTCCGGTGTTCCGCGGAAGTAAAGTCGGTTGGTTTATCGATCGAGTTGACTATGGGCTTTGCTCTGATGCCAAAAGTCAGCATAGGTTGTTGTTGTTGTTGCAGCAGCTGCTAAGGCCCGTTCGGGGCGGTTCATCCATCAACGTTGTCGTCAATTTCAGCTAAGGGGAGGCCCAGGAAGTGTGCGACTTCCACAGGGGCTGTCCATAGGGACAGGGGCGTTAGCTGAGTGGGGTTCTCAGGGCATATGAAGAGGTGCCGGGAGTCATGTGGCGACTCTCCACATGCCGGGCATTGGTTGGGCACATCCTCGTTGATTCTGCTCAGGTAGTCGTTGAGCCTGCTGCAATAGCCAGAGCGAAGTTGGGCTATTGTAGTGCGGGTCTCCCGAGGCAGACAAAGTTCTGTCCCGTCCACGTCCGGTGGCTGTGTGCCTAGAACGGCATTCACAGGGCGGGAGTCTACATAACTTGAGACTGATTCCCCTGTGAATGCCGTTCAGGGCCTGTCGGTAGGTTGACGGGTCCAGAGGTTGTTTGATATACCTCTGGACTTCGTCCGTCAATTCGTAAAGATGTCTCTTCGGCGAGCATTATGTTATGCTCCTTTACTGGGAGCATCTGGGCCCCGTCATGAACGTGGTGTTGAGGCGTCATCAGGAGGCATCCTGTCGCAGTTCGTAATGCCGTGTTTTGCCAGGTCTGTAGCTTCATCCACTGCGTCCTGCTAGTCCCCGGCACACATACGGGCGCTGCGAAGTTTAGAACCGGCCGACCAATTGCCTTGTATGTTGCCAACAACGTTTCTTTATCTTTGCCCCAAGTGCTGCCGGCCAACGACTTGAGGACATTGTTGCGGCTCTGTACTTTGTTGATAATTGCGGTTGTATGCGCCGAGAAGGAGAGCAGACTGTCGAAGGTAGCTCCGAGGATTTTCGGGTTATTCACCGTCGGTATTGTTACGCCATCGACGTGAATACCCAGTGGCAGTCTGACCTCCTTCGTCCAGGTGGTGAAAAGGGTTGCCAAGGATTTCGCAGGGGATAGGGCAAGGCTCCTTGCAGTGAGGAAGCGAGAAAGTTCGCAGAGGTAACCGTTTACTTTCGAGCACAAGTCATCAATTCCATTCCCAGACGCCATGATCGAACAATCGTCACCATACGAGACTATATTAAGACCCTCTGGTGGCTGAGGAAGCTTTGATAAGTAATAATTAAAAAGTAGCGGGGACAGGACACCACCCTGTGGTACCCCCGGTTTAATTTTACGTTGCTTGCTAGTTTTGTCTCTGAAAATTACTGACGAGTGCCGACCACTCAGGTAACTCGCCGACCCCCGTTTGAGTCCCTGTGGGAGTGAGGAGGCCTCTATATCTTCTAGTAATGTTGAATGACTGACAGTGCCGAACGCCTTGGACAGGTCCAACGCTACTAGAATAGTTCTCTCACAGGGGCGGTTTCGGTTTAGGCCACGAGTTATCTGAGTGTTTATGGCGTTAAGTGCTGTTGTTGTACTATGCACTTTACGGAACCCATGTTGATGCTTCGCTGGGGTCAGGTGGTTCGTGAAGTACGGGAGCAGCAGGGCCTCGAGTGTCTTCGCTACCGGGGAAAGGAGAGTTATCGGGCGATAAGACTCTCCTTTGTTGGCTGGTTTCCCCGGTTTGAGCAGTGGGACCACTCTCCCCATTTTCCAGATGTCTGGAATGACGAGAGTGGCCATAGACAGGTTGAGGACCTCCGTTAGGTACGCTTTGGAGGCTTTCGCCTTTCCAATGGCTACCCTTACCTCACCGCTGGTGAAAACAAGAGGTGCACTGGGTTTTGGCATTTTGTGCAGCCTTCTGGTCACTCGACGTTTGGCTCTATCCACCGGCGGATGCAGAATGAACTGCCGGCTAAAGAAGCACGCGCATCTCTCCGGGTCCGACGAAGCGTGGTCCCCAAAGTCTATCTCTCTGTCGTCACGCTTNGCGAAGTTGCAGGTCTTCAAATGCTCTTCCCATTTCTTCCGCTTATGTACGTTCACAAGTTGCCGAATCTCCGAATTGAGATCCCTAATACGGGGATTTCCGGGATCGGCCTGACGAAGGTTGTCGCGCTCATCAGCTAGAACAGCCGCTTCGGCTGGAAAGTTCGGACGTGGATCCTTAATACATCCTGCTGGGATGAAGCGAGCTGCAGCAGCGTTATAACCGACGACAGCCGGTTCTACGTACCGGAATGACTCGGGTTTTACCCGACCAAGGGCTGTTGTTTCGGCGATCTAACCCCGTTTAGGTCGGCGAAATCCATCAAACGTTGCTCGATACTAATGCTACACCTTCTCCGCACCCTTTTGCTCAGGGCTGGCATAGAGTCAAACCCAGGGCCAGAAATCTATACCTGCTGAGTTTGCCAGAGACGACTGCAAACAAACTCTACCTCGGTCTAGTGCAATGCCTATGACGGGTGGAGTCACCTCCGTAGCTGCACGGGCCTGCGTACGCACCGGCAATGGACCACGTCGTTCGTGGAAACATGCTGTGCGAACCGGACCGCCTCCATGGCAAACCACCACCCGCCTGGGCAGCACACAATCAACACACCCACACTCCAACACAACACAACAATAGACACACAAACAAACACAATAGCACCCACACACTGCCGCCGGCAACTCCTAGTCCCTCCGACAATCTGCTCTGCTTGTCAGTCCAGAATATACCGTAACGTGACATCAGTCAAGTGCAACTCTTGCTTCGGCTGGTGCCACTTTAGGGCGTGCTCAGGACTTCGCAACCCACGAGATTGGACGAGTGACTATGTGGGCCCCTGCTGTGCTGCCCCGACGCATCCCTCCCCCGCGACGCCGCCAGCCACCACCACAAGGCGGCACCCCGTTTTGCAGCACGTACAGTAGGCGGCCGGCAGGCAACACAACTCTCTAACACCACACATCACAATCGGTCTCCCAAGGCACACAAAGGTGCTACAATTTAACTGTAACGGACTCCAGAGCATGATGTCTTTATGGGAATGGAATATTAATAGCTGCGGTCCAAGAGACGAAGCTGCACGGCAGTTCAACCCTGTTGAATTGCGCCGGATACAACGTGCACCGTCGAGGTCGCGAGCGAGATAATGGTGGAAGTTTAGCATTCATCACGTACCACACCGTGCAGTATCGTCTCATTGAAGCAGACATCGACCGCAGGGATACCATCCTAGAATATCAGGCGAAGTTGATCTCAAAATATTTAACGTATACATACCCCCTGTCACCAGCTGTTCGGCAGGATATCACCCTGAAATAGGTGCGCTTCTCAGAGGTGAAACCCGTATGGTAGTTGGTGACTTTAACGCGCACCATGATCTTTGGCACTCAAGCCTGTCAAATGATCGTAGGGGAATACATCTGGCTGAGCAGATAGACGATTCGACATTCTGCATAATGAAGGACGACGCACCCACCAAGATTATAGGCAGCTGCTGCAGCTGGACAAATCTAACAATTGTCAGCGCTGGTCTGATAAACAGCGTATCATGGCGACCTATGCTGACTCTAGCATCAGACCATCTGCCCATAGTCATCTCGATTGATAACCCTGCCAACTTTGCATCCGTGGATCACCGGACTTATGTCAACTTTTCCAAAGCTGACTGGAAAGGCTTCACGGATGTTACTGAGGGCGCCTTCGCTTCACTACCCATACCAACCGACGTTCATGTAGGCGAGCGTAAGTTCCGCAGCGTTGTCACCGTTGCTGCAGCTCGCTTCATGCTAGCAGGATGTATTAAGGATCCACGTCCGAATTTTCCTGCCGAAGCGACTGTTCTAGGAAATAAGCGCGACAACCTTCGTCAGGCCGATCCCGGAAATCCCCGTGTTAGGGATCTCAATTCGGAGATTCGGCAACTTGTGAACGTACTTAAGCGGAAGAAATGGGAAGAGCATCTGAAGACCTGCAACTTCGCCTCTGGTGTCAGCAAGCTTTGGTCAACCGTGAGGTCGTTGTCCAACCCGACGAAGCGCGACGACAGAGTC
>NW_016159798.1:7249-13250 GCF_001687245.7 Rhagoletis zephyria | reverse complement strand
ATGAACACACGGAAGGCGAACTGGGACGGTTTCACGGAATTCACAGATCGCAAATTCAATGCTCTTCCTCTACCATCATGCGCGCGCGTAGCAGAGCGCAATATCCGCAGGATCATCAACGCAGCAGCCGCTCGCTTCATACCAGCCGGCCGGATCGCCAAAATCCGCCCAGGATTTCCCACTGAAGCGGCGGGACGCGCAGACGAGCGTGATCGAATCCGCCAGGCTAATCCAGGGAATCCCCGTATAGGAGATCTCAATAGAGACATTAGAAACCTGGTCAGCGAACACAAGCGGAACAAATGGAATGAGCATTTAAAATCCTGCAACCTCTCAAGCGGAGCCAGCAAACTGTGGTCCACAGTCAAGTCCCTCTCCAATCCGACGAAGCGTAGAGACAATGTCGCTCTCACCTTCGGCACCACCACCACGTCGGATCCGCGGTCGTGCGCGCGCTTCTTCAGCCGGCAATTCATTGCACACCCAGAGAGAGACAAAACCCGCCGCAGCGTGCTACGTAAAGCACACAAACTCCGCCCCCGAGACACACCACTGTGCATCACCACCGAAGAGACGCAGGCAGCTGTCACCCACGCCAAGTCATCGAAGGCGTTAGGCCCCNCCCCGAGACACACCACTGTGCTTCACCACCGAAGAGACGCAGGCAGCTGTCAACCACGCCAAGTCATCGAAGGCGTTAGGCCCAGACGGAATTTCCATGCAGATGCTGAAAAAGCTAGGACCTGCGGGAGTCGAGTATATGACCGCCGCTTTCAACTTGTCACTGTCCACCCTGATCGTCCCCGAGATGTGGAAAATGGGTAGGATCATCCCCTCCTTAAGCCAGGGAAGAAGGCGGACGCAGGAGACTCGTACAGACCCATCTCCCTCCTATCCCCAGTGGCAAAAACCATGGAAGCACTACTCCTCCCCAGCCTGACGAAGCATCTGAAGCTAGCCGAACACCAACATGGATTCCGGAAAATGCACAGCACGACAACAGCATTAAACACCATTACCACACAGATTAGCGAGGGTCTGAACCAACGTCGACCCTGTGATAGGACGATCCTAGTCGCTGTGGACCTGTCGAAGGCTTTCGACACGGTGAACCACGCGACCCTCTGCCAAGACATCCTGGACTCGTCGCTTCCAGCTCGGACGAAACGGTGGATAACCAGCTATCTGTGTGGTCGTCAGTCATCGGTCGAATTCCGAAACGCCAAGTCTAAGCCGCGTAGAATTAAACAGGGGGTCCCCCAAGGCGGCGTACTCTCCCCGACACTGTTTAATCTTTACATGGCCAAACTCCCTCCGCCGCCAGCAGGAGTAAACTTGGTAAGCTACGCCGATGACTGCACAATAATGGCAACTGGCCCCAACATAGACAGACTTTGCGAACAAATAACCGACTATCTCACCGATCTTTCCAATTTCTTCACTGCAAGGAGCCTCCAAATCTCCGCCGCAAAATCCAGCGCCACACTTTTTACAACCTGGACCAAGGAGATGGGGCTATAACTGGACGTCTTCGTCGATGGCGCCAAAATACCGACGACTAATCACCCTAAAATCCTAGGAGTGACGTTCGATAGCCTCTTCTCCTTCTCCGCGCACGCCACAGCCACATGCAACAAACTCCGAGCCAGGAACAAAGTCCTCAAATCGCTAGCCGGCAGCACCTGGGGAGCCAATAAAGAAACTCTGCTCGCGACCTACAAGGCAATCGGCCGGTCAGTGGCTAACTACGCGGCACCAGTGTGGACGGCGGGGACAAGCGACACCCAATGGAGGAACCTCCAAACCTGCCAGAATGCAGCTCTACGTACGGCTACAGGTTGTCATCTCATGTCGTCCGAGCATCACCTCCATGAAGAAAGCCAGATGCTGGCGGTGAAAGAGCACAACACCATGCTGTCGAAGCAATACCTCGTAGGCTGTCACCGAGGGAATCACCTCAACAATGCCTTGCTTCGTAACGAACCGCCCCCACGACACCTGCACGACTGGAAGGCAGACATTGAGCCGTACGTAGACCATCCATTCGACGCAGCAACATACAGAGCGGCGCTCAACAGCCTACACAGCGATGCGGTCAGAACGAGCCTCAGTACGCGCAATGACAACATCGTCCTGGGCGGTCGATCGCCGCCCATAGATTCAGACGAAATAGAGCTGCCGAGAGAGACCAGGTGCACCCTAGCACAACTCCGTTCTGGGTGGTGTCACCGACTCAACAGCTACCTCTCCCGGCTGAACACACAAGTGGCAAACACATGCCCTGCATGTGGGCAAGGTCCCCACGACACCCAGCACCTCTTCACGTGCACCTCCAACCCTACGACCCTGACACCAGAAGTGCTCTGGACCGCGCCTATCGACGCAGCACGCTTTCTCGGCCTCAGGCTTACAGAGTCGGAGGATGAAGACGACGATACATGACAAATCTGGGGGGTTGAGCACTGCTGCTACAACAACAACAACATAAGATATAGATAAACGACTGTTAGTAGCCACCTTATTTTGTATTTGTTCATTGTTCATATTGTTTACTTGTTCCATAATAAATATATGTAAATTTATGTCTCCTATGTAAAAATGTCAAGCTATTCCATTTTTTTTACTACAATTATACTGCTGCTTAACGCGGGCTCATTCAAGTTCCTTGACTTATTTTCTTTAAACTCCACTTCTCCTGAAAGACAAAATTCACTATTCTTTTACGCATTTCAAATTAAACAGGCAGCATACCTTGAATTTTATATGACGTGTTACTTGGTTTAAATTCCAATTTCATGTGTTTTTCCCGAGTATCGATATCATTTAGATCCTCACGTTCCATTTCTTTCAATTCAAAGTTAAGCTGCTCTTTCTGGTCTCTCAATTCTGAGTCCAAAAAACCCCGAGTGTCGCTGATAAGTCTCTCTGTTTTCTTGCAAAGTTTGTACGGCCTATAATAAATGAAAGGCTTCGTCTTTGTTCTAATACAGTATCGAATGTTAGTTACTGATCTCTCAAACGTGGCAAAATCTTTTAAACGATTTAAATTTGATTCTAAAATTCTAATTTTTGTCTGCTTTTTTTTTCGGTCCGTCAAAAGGAAATCACGCTCTTTTTTTATTGTTTCCCGCTCAAGAAGTTGTTGTTCTTCTAATTTTTTCTCAATTTGCGCTTTTTTGTCTTCTTTTATTTTTAATCTTGATTCCTCTAGGCAAAACTTGTGCAAAGTGCCCAATAAAGACCCAAACATTCTGCGATTTCTCGCTCTAGACTCCAAATCAGTTCCTTGCGCCTCCAGTACTTCCTCACGAGTCGGCAACTCACGTATAACCCGAGAACTTAAGCGTGGTTTCAATTCTTCGTCGTAAATCGACAAACGCTTGAATACAGATTTGTCATCTTGAATTTTCTTATGTTTTAGTCCACTTCCATACTTCGGTCCAGCAGCGTCTAATAACCCATGATCAAGAACTCTATCAATGTTTTTTAATTAAAATCATTTCATATTTATGTACATATGTATGTATATGCTTTAATCAGCCAATACCCCGGATCTCTGTGGCGACCAACAATCCTTCGAATGCTATCATTAAGCACATCTAAATTGCATTTCTCTTCCTCGAGCTCTTTTTGTAATTTGTGAAAAGATTTATTGAAACTAGAGTCCATTTTAACCGGATTTATTTTAACTTTAATTAGACATGCAGAAAAAATATCGATGCATCGTAAGAATCGATGTTTGCTATTCGATGCATCGTAGACAGTAGAGCTGTAGCAAACCGTATGTATTCGTTATTGAGTAACGAGNGCACATCTAAATTGCATTTCTCTTCCTCGAGCTCTTTTTGTAATTTGTGAAAAGATTTATTGAAACTAGAGTCCATTTTAACCGGATTTATTTTAACTTTAATTAGACATGCAGAAAAAATATCGATGCATCGTAAGAATCGATGTTTGCTATTCGATGCATCGTAGACAATAGAGCTGTAGCAAACCGTATGTATTCGTTATTGAGTAACGAGTACAACCCCTGACTCGAAGTACCGAACCGTTACTCACATAATAATCTCGTTACTCGCATGTTCCGTATATGCACCATCTACGTGAATCAATACAACACCACATATTGTGCGGTAACGAATCTGTTTTTCANTTACTCACATAATAATCTCGTTACTCGCATGTTCCGTATATGCACCATCTTCGTGAATCAATACAACACCACATATTGTGCGGTAACGAAACTGTTTTTCGTATCGATACTTAAGTATGTTGCGTGTGTATGTACGTACATGCATGCATGATTCGTGAGAGGTACAAGTGCTTCATTGTATCAAATTGTTCGAATCGATACAAAACTATGCTGCGTGTATACTTATGTATATGGGTACATGTATGTATATGTATAAACGAACATTTCCTTACGCTGCGNTGCATGCATGATTCGTGAGAGGTACAAGTGCTTCATTGTATCAAATTGTTAGAATCGATACAAAACTATGCTGCGTGTATACTTATGTATATGTGTACATGTATGTATATGTATGAACGAACATTTCCTTACGCTGCAAGATTGGTTGCGATGATTCAAAAGTAACGAGTAAAGTAACGATACGAAAGATACGGGTGTTGATTGGATTAGTAACGAATACATACGGGTATCCGAATTTTCGTTACTTTTACAGCTCTAGTAGACAGTGCTGNAGATACGGGTGTTGATTGGATTAGTAACGAATACATACGGGTATCCGAATTTTCGTTACTTTTACAGCTCTAGTAGACAGTGCCATTAAGCTGATGCCACATACAACTTTTGCTTCGCTTTACGTGACAGATTCGCTTTGACAGAAAAGTTAAATTGTATGGAAAACCACAAAGCATGCCACATAGGTCCTTGAAGATGCAGCGCGAAGCGAAAAGATGACCAACTCCCATCTTTTTGCGCGCTTTGACAATCAGCCGGTTTAATATTTATTTTGTTTCGTCCAAATTCGAGTTTTCATGCATAAACATTGAACTTGATTACATTGCTGATATTTTCAAAGCAAAATATATAAAATCCCCATCAATTTTGACGAGTAAAAAAGCAGTACAAAATTATTTTCTTGGTGTTCATTGTGGCATACCTTTTGCGTCTGGCGATTTGCTGGCAAAGTTATAAATGTCACGCAAAGCTACAAAGTTTTATCTGGCATCAGCTTTATAGCGTTTTCCGGCTAGATTTATGACGATTATAATTAAAGTAACGGAACGGAGTGAACTGTCACTTAATTATCTGTTGTATGGGCAATGAATTCAAACGATTATAATGCGCTTGAACGCAACGTAAAACAGAAGCGGTAGTGGTGCACTTTAGCAAAAGTAGCTCAAAATGGACGGTAAAAGTTCGAGAGTGGTATCAATCGTCGCCTCTTAAGGCCAATAATAACAATCCGAGACCGGAAATTAACATTTTTAATTCATTAAAGAGTTATTTGCAAAAAAACACTTGTACTTTCCGCACTATGTTTTGATGAATTTCACGCAAATGAATGGAATAAATGACATCAATTTAACACGTATTTATTAGTTGTTATACATTTGTGATGTTTTAAGTGTAAACATTCTCGAAATTCTGTATTTAATAGAAATATTCCGATGGAGAAAATCCGCACAACGATCTTGTGTAGTTAATATAAATAAGATGGAGAAAAACTGGTGCTACCATTTCGCATTAAAACGCGTCGATTGATACCCCTCTTGAATTTTTTTCATAAATTTTGGCCTACTTTCGCTAAAGTGCACTTTTGCCACAGAAGCATCTAAAATCAATAGATCTTTGCGAATTCGCATCGATTTGTTACGATTCGCCCCGTGCATTATAACCGACCGCCTTACGAGGTAATCCATGTTTTCTTTCAGTTTTTAGTACCAAAATTGTCATCATGGCTAATGCCACCTACTAATAATAATAATAATAATAGATTGGCGCTTACACATATGTTAGTGTTTGGCCGAGCTT
>NW_016159798.1:549-2220 GCF_001687245.7 Rhagoletis zephyria | reverse complement strand
GTACTAAATATGACTATGAATATGCGCCAATAATTTTAAGGGCTTCCCAAGAGCACCCATACACTGAGCGAATCCAATGTGTTTAAACCATTAACACAGTCTTCAATTGTTTCTCTACTTAGGGGAAAGTGGTTGAAATACATGGGGTGTAACACTTTCCACACTTCCCTACAAAATTCCAAGAGAGCTGCGCATACTGTTGGTTTGGCCACTCCAAACAAGTTCGCAATGCTACGATATTCCACTGAGGACCCAAGAGCATATAGGGCGATGGCAACTCGTTTCTCCAAGCAGATGATATTATGGAATCTTGTTTCCTTTCTCTTTAGGTGATCCAGAAAACTGCATAATTTTTTAAAAGCACTTCTATTCAGTCTAAAATTTTATTCCCAATTCACAACTTTCTTGTTTTTATACCGAATTAGCATATCTACATATAAAGCGTGCACGTCTTCGTTACTTATTTGCCCAGTGGGATACACTTATTATTTTAACATATATGTATAGAAATTTAGGTTTCGCCGGATCGGAAAAGGAATTGATAACAGAAGTGATAATGCAAATTCTATTATAAAGGCTTGTTGTGTTTTGCACAACTTTTTAATAGCAGAAAATGACACAGTTACACCTTCTTGGCTTAACGAGCAGCACGCTAATAATATTAGGAGAAGACAACCACAATCCGTGGACACGCAGAAGCGGAATCAATAAGAAATGCGTTCTGTTCATATTTCAGTAAGTTAATATCACGTTTATTTCAGTTCATGTCTTTTTATCTTGACGCGAAGTAAAAAAAAACTTTTAGTTTTAAGAAAGGAAAAAGGTACTCTAGAAAAATGGTATCACAATTTCAAATCCAAGCACTTCATTTCACAAAATCTTGCTTTCTATATACTTAAAATCTACTTCAAAAATGTAAACAAAATAATTCAGTGCAATTCTCAAAACTAAAACTAACTACTTCAAAAATAAAAACAAAATATCTCAGTCTAATTTCTACATACTATTTCCTTAAAATCTATTTAAAAAATCAAGTACTCCATCCGTCAGCCTTCTCGCATCCCTCTGCAGTTCTTGCATTGCGACTAGCTTTGCCTTTTCTATTTCGACCAATCCATCGTTCGATTTTGTGAATTTTTCCATAGCCTCCGAAAAATAGCTTTGGATACCCTCACAAATCGTCACTAATCGATCCATCTGTTTTTGTTTTCCAGATCTGGTAGATGTTGCTGCGCTTGATATTGATGGGGAGTGTTGTCCCTCCCGATCCTGACGGCAGTGGTGATGAACACGACGGTGATGGCGACAGCTGGGGAAGAGAAGGAGAAAGCGACGAGATATTTGTCGGGGATGATGACATCGAATCTGAAAGTGAGTATTTTGAATTTATGTATATAGATTAGTTTTTAATAAAAACAAGTAAGAAAGTCTAAGTTCGGGCGGAGCCGAACATTAATTACCCGGCGCAAGTATTAAATATATGTTTTTTCACCTTTCCGAAGGCTACCGCTACATGGTAATCCGGGGCGTATCAATTTTGAGTTAAATTTCGAAATATCGCAGTTTCAAGCATTTCTGAAATTTACCGTTATATGAAAAGCGGCCGTAATTTTAGTCCGATTTCAATAATTTTCAACGTTTTGCTTTTATGTGGCAAGCACAATAAAAATA
>NW_016159798.1:0-306 GCF_001687245.7 Rhagoletis zephyria | reverse complement strand
TTTTCGGCCATTTAGTATACTGTACCAAGGCCAACAACTGTGCCAAGTTTGGAAGAAATTGGTGCAGCGGTTACCAAGATACACACATGTAACCATAAGTGGGCGTGGCTACGCCCATTTTCCAAAAAATTATAATATTCTTATTTTTTATCTAAAAATTGTTGTAAATATTAATTTAGAGTGAATAATTTTCAGTAGTTACTAAAATATCGCCGTTTTCGTATTTACGAAAATTACCGTAATATGGGATGTGGGCGTACCAAGATATGTACATGTAACCATAAGTGGGCGTGGCTACGCCCATTT
>NW_016159797.1:28530-76613 GCF_001687245.7 Rhagoletis zephyria | reverse complement strand
TAGCCTAAAACATGGTGGTTACCGAAAGCTATTGGTATACAAAATTTCAATTTTGAAAATCGGACCAGCCGTTCGCGAGATTACCTGTTACAAAAAAANTAAATACGATTTTTTCGAATAGATCAGTCCCTGGTCCACTTCTCGGAAAAAATGGACCATATATCCTAATATATGCTAAAAAACTATTTACGTACCTAATTTTAAGCAAATCGGACCATAAATGCAGTTTTTTGGAGTAGATCGGTCCCTGGACCACTTCCCGGAAAAAATGGGTCATATATGCTAATATATGCTAAAAAGCTACTTACGTACTAAATTTTAAGCAAATCCGACTATAATAAGATTTTTTCGAATAGACCGGTCCCTGGTCCACCTACCCGAAAAAATGAAAATTTTTTTAGCCTAAAACATGGTGGTTACCGAAAGCTATTGGTATACAAAATTTCAATTTTGAAAATCGGACCAGCCGTTCGCGAGATTACCTGTTACAAAAAAAAGGGACTTCTCTTTATATAATTAGTATAGATATAGTGTACACATATTTCGAGAAAACTAAAAAACGAATTTATAGCAATTTTTTAATAAAAATGTATGTTTTCTTAAACAAGTAATTTTTAAGCAAAAAACACAACCGACTTCAATACTCATATAAAAATTTAGGAGTACCGTTAATCTTTTCATGATCAAATGATCGGATCTAAACCAAATTAGTATGGACCACCTGTGAGACACATACTTTGCAATAGAAAAAGAATCATCGAAATCGGTAACATACATAAAAAAAAATATTCCGACGAATTGATAAGTTCTCCTTTTTTGGAAGTCGGCTAAAAAATACGTAATTAACTATAGATTAAAAGAGATTTTTTCCTAATTTTCACAATTTTTTTAATATTGTTTTGTTGTGATATCTTATAATTTATTGCGTATTTTTTAAGAAAACATACATCTTGATTTAAAAAAGGACATAATCTCGTTTTTCTAGAACTATCTACATATTATTTATATAGGTATACATACTGAATGAAAGGTATTTCATTTACCTGTCCAACCATATCCACGTTTTGATAATCGGTTCAATAATTTTCGAAAAATAAGCTTTTGAAAATATTGAAAATCCCACTTTTACTACCTCCTTGCACCGGCCCTCTTAATATGCAACAAAACAAAATTCATACCATCAAAATCAAGAATAAAGGGCGAGCCACACCCAATTTTTCCCTATTCTTTTCTTTTACCAAAATCAATGATATTTATACTGACATTTTTCTGAATACTTTCTTTTTTGTGCCATAGAAAATATAAAAATTACTTAAATTTTCTAAAAAAAAGTTGTTCGCTTAATCGCGCGCGTATTTATATTTCAGATTTCAATTTATGTCTAAAAGTATGCTCGGAAAAACTCTAAATTGCTCCTATTCACTGCATTACCTACACTTTCCAGTGATTTAGGATCTTTTTCTTTTTAGGTACTAATTTAGACGTACACGCACACAGCCTAAATATTAATATTTACGTTGTAAACGCCATTATGCAAATTTATTAATTGTGCGCATGCGTTACCACTCAAGTCGCAAACGACCAAATACGACGAGGAATTTCGAATACACAAACACTTGCCAATAACGATAGAATACGAGATTGCGCATTCCCGCAGAATGACATTTGTGGCAACTGGTAAACAAAGAATATGGCGAAGAACAATGAGTTGACAGTTGTGAATTTGCAGTGAGTTTTCTTCACGATTCACCAATTTCTCAAGTCATCTTTGAATAGAGCAAATTAAGCACAAAGTTTATAAAAAATATATAACCACTCTTGAAATGTGTTCAAAGGAATAGGTTTTATTAATTAACTATTTAGAATTTTCGTGTTTGTATTGCAGGTGCCGAAAAAGTGATAATAAAAAAATTAAAAAACTGCACTTGGTGGCTTTATAATATATATATATATATATATATATATATATATATATATATATATATATATATATACATATATATATACATATATATTTGCAAACGTCAAGCTGTGAGGTTGTACTTTATTGTGCTCTAATTTTTCTACTTACTAAGTTCATTGTGCTAATTCTGTGTTAAAGTAGTGATAAAAAGTGCTTATGAGCATCATAGTGTGAAAAATTGAAGCTATGTGAAAGTTATTGGTTTTATATTAAAGTAAATTTAATAAAACTTCACTGGCATACATTCTAATTTTGCCGAGTCATTTCTTTCTATCATTGTTGTTGTATCCTTTGTAGTTAACTGAATTCATTTTGTTTTTGCACATTTGTTCTACCCTTTTTGTTTACTTTTTCTAGTAATTCTTGTCACAGCTGTTTGTATTGCGTTTATTAAGTGTCATAAATACAGTGATACTCAAACTGTTCGCTACATTGTTTTAAAGCTATTTACATCAGCTCCTTAATTCTTATAATTTATTTTGTTTGTCTTTTATTAACGAGTGTATTACATAAATCTTTCAATATGAAGTGCGATCTTGATACTAGCCAAATTAAAAGCCATTCTGAACGCTACTTATCGTGCTGGCTGTGTGATGGTATTTACCATCTGAAATGTGCTGGATTGACAGGAAGAATTCTGGACGCTATTACTGATGGTAATCCATGGTGAAATGAACTGAAGGTGGCGCATTCCCGAAACCGCTACTTTGGTTTTGCCGACTTTGACATTTATGGCAATACGTAAACAAACTTTTTGTTTAGAAACAAGTGCAAACGTATTGCAAACGTATTGTGTACTTTCAAGTGAAAAATCGAAGTAATTCGTGCGTTCTGAAGTAAAAAACGTTTTATTTGTAATAAAAACTTTATAAAAATGTCGTGTCGTGTGTTGAATTGCAGCAGCCGTAGGGGTAAAGCCCCCAAATGCAGTTATTTTTTTGTTTCCCCGCGACGACGCCTTCGCCAGAAACTGGGTAGAGTTCTGCCGGCAGGAGAAGCCATACAATTTAGACACCAGCGTAATATGCATGAAGCACTTTACGGACCACTTTTAAACACGACATGTTAAGTTGAAAACGTTGAAATACCACAAATTACAAATTAAAATCGGAGGTAAGCAAGCATCGACCACTTTCTGCAGGAAAACATGCGCTGCGACAAGATATTATCACTTTTTCGGCACCTGCAATACAAACACAAAAATTCTAAATAGTTAATTAATAAGACCTATTCTTTTGAACACATTTCAAGAGTGGTTGTATATTTTTTGTTAACGTTGTGCTTAATTTGCTATATTCAAAGATGGCTTGAGAAATTGGTGAATCGAGAAGAAAACATGTTTTCTCACTGCAAATTCACAACTGTCAACTCATTGTTCTTCGCCATATTCTTTGTTTACCCGTTGCCACAAATGTCATTCTGCGGGAATGCGCAATCTTGTATTCTATCGTTCTTGATGGCAAGGGCCTACTCTGGTCTTGCGTAAAGTGCAGGTCAACCGAAGTTGATCTTTTCAAGCTATTTAGGCAAACCAGAAATGGTTTTACAGAAGTAGAAAAAGAATTGTCGGTACTGACAGAAAAATTTAAGCATTATGAAAATATGTTTAAATCATTCAAATTCTTAGATACCTTGCAATCTGTTAAGGATACCCGTGTGTCTAAACGTAAGCGTCTTCATAGTCCATCTAAGGAAATTACTGCCGATGCACGTCAGAATAATCTTCCGATGGACTTAATTAATTTATCCTCTCCGTGTCCTCCAGCATCAGAATCCTTAGCCACAAAAGACCGTGTAACGAAATCTGCTTCGGATAATAAAGTGCCTGAAGTATCTTCCCCTTCCCCCATTGAAGTGATGGCATCATCTTCAAAGCCTCCTCCGCCTTCCCTATCCTCAACTACTAACGCAGTAACTCAACCCCCTCCGCCGGTACTCCAGTCTGATACAAGAAAACTAGTTGTGGTTCCGCCAAAGAAGTCAATCTTTGTTTCTTGATTTTCGAGAGACACTACTGAAGACGATATAAAGCTTTATATCTCATCAAAAATTAGAACTGTCGACTTAAGCATGAGAAAATTTAATTTTAATTACGAAAGAAATATTGCTTCATTTAAAATTGACGTAAATTTAGATAATTTTAATGCGCTGGTGAGTAGTTCTTTTTGGCCCCCCGGAGCTTTCGTTCGTGAATTCGAATATAGGCCCAAAAAAATAAATAACTTAGCTAATATTCCCCGTCATAACACTGAATCAAAAAACTAATTATTAAATCTGCTTTAAGTATTTATTACCAAAATGTAAGAGGCTTAAATACTAAATTAACGAACTTATATACTTTAAAGGCCTTGAATGTAATTATAATATTCTTTCTTTTAGTGAAACTTGGCTGAAACCTCACATTTTCTATTCAGAGATTCTTCCAAATAATTATCATATCTATAGACAAGATAGGGAGGACAGAATCGGCGGTGGCGTACTCTTCGCTGTAGACTCTTCAATACCATCTGAAGAAGTTAGTCTTCCACACATTGATTCAGTAGAGTTCAAATGCATTCGTGTACAGGCTGGAAAAGGGTCTACGTACTAAGCTCTGTGCTATATCCCTCCCCGATCTGACACATTGGTGTATTCACGACTCATCTCTTTACTGAAATCAGTTAATTTACTGACTAAACCCTCTGATTCAATGATTGTGTTGGGTGATTTTAATTTACCAAGCATATCATGGAACATCATTGACAATGATATCGTACCTTTCGCGTCTAGTGCGTGCAACAACGTATTTTTAGAGGAGATGGCTGAACTCTGCCTAACTCAGGTTAATGTACTTCACAATAAGTTTGGTAAAGTATTAGATCTTGTTTATGTTGATGATGCATCTAAGTCCGTTGTAAATAAGTGTGATCCACTAGTTTTGCCCGAAGATGTCTACCACCCTGCTATGGAGGTATCTTACGAAGTAATAAGTGATGGTCAAAATTGCAGTACCCAAGCATACGAACCAAATATTCGCTTTGATTTTTCGAAAGCCAACTTTAAAATGCTTAACAAAGAACTGTCTAAATTGTCGTGGCCTGCATTTAAAGAAAATATTGAACAAAGCGTTGCACTTTTTAACTTTACTTTACATAAATTATTTGAAAAGCATGTGCCTAAACGCATGTATGTTCCTGAAGAGCAAACACAGTTATGGTTCACTAAAGAACTGAGAAATTTGAAAAACAGAAAGTCGCGTTATTTTAGATTACACAAAAAAACCGGTTTACACTCATACTATGTAAAATACTCACTTTAGCGTCATAAGTTTTTTGAATTAACAAAAAGTGTTATAAAGCTTACTTGTGTAAAATCAAACGGCGTATAATATATAACCCCAAATCATTTTATGACTTCGTAAACTCCAAGCGAAATGTACGTGGGTTTCCTTCCGCCATGAAGTATCAAAATACCGTCTCTAGTGATAATCAAACAATTTCTAACATGTTCGCTCAGTTTTTTAAATCCAATTATTCCATTAACTCACATGCTAACATTGACTATCCTTTTAAACTATGTCCAATGAACTCAATAAATATCCCAGTAATATCTCCCGATGATGTAGTAGTTTATCTGAAATCCTTAAAGCAGTCCTTCAGTTATGGTACTGACCAGCGTTGCCGCCTTGGTAATTTTTAAGCAAATTTGGTAATTTTTTTTCTTTATTTATCAAGTTTGGTAATTTGGTAATTTATTTTTCAATTTGGTAACTTTTTCGATTCGGTCTAACATGTTTCTGATTCCACATTAGTAAGTGGCCCGTAAGCGTTTCCTTTTATAGAAATACCAGGTAATCCTGAAAGTTGCGCAAGGTGAAAATTGTTCCAGCGTTCCTTGGCTACTAGAATGGTGTGATCTTTAACAAACTGCTGAAAGTGGCTATTGCTAAGTATAGCCACCGTGCCCTTTCCTGGAAGGTTTTGGGTGGTTGTTGTTGTTGTAACAGCATACATATTCCCCAAAGAGATTTTGGGGAGTGTTGCTGGAGTGACAGTGCTTGGCCAGATATAAATCTGGGTTGTTCCTGTTACGTAGACCCGACTGTCGTGGGAACCTACCTTTCCCTGTCAGTTGCAATTACCATGAATTGTCCGGTGTACCCGGCAACCATATATATGAGCAGAATTCTACGAAAATATGTATGTTCTCGTTCAAAAAGCTACGGCATTCAGCGGGGGACTTCACTCTGTCTATGTGTGAGTCGAAAGCTTTCCTTCAAGCGTTGAATTTTCGATATATTTTCTTGTCACTTGTTTACACACAGTCGTTGAAAAAATTATAGCCGCACCATATTTTGACAAGTTTTAACATATTATTAAAAATTACCAAACTTTTTTTATGTGCAGAACTGTACAAATATACATGTCGAGCCCTAACTGCCAAAATAACGTAATTATGTATGTTTCTGCACATTAGTTCTACACATAAAATTAATTTGGTAATTTTTTGTTGAACTTGGTAACTTTTTTCGGTGATTTTGGTAAAAAATAAAAAAATTGTGTGGCAACACTGGTCCTGACCAGATCCCTACTTGTATTCTTATAAATGGTTGTGATTATCTCTATGAGCCGTTAACAGCGATATTTAATTTATCTCTTAAAAAGGTCGTTTTTCCAACTATATGGAAGGATCTTCAGTGGTGAACTACCGGGGAATAGCTAAACTTTCTGCAATTCCTAATTTATTTGAAGCAATTATAACAAATCAGTTGACGCATTCTATCTCTTCTAGCATTTCATATAGTCAACATGGATTTTGCAAGGGCAAATCAACTTATACAAATTTACTTGAATTAACATCCTATATCTCAAAAGCATTTAGTGAAAGCAAAACTGTTTATGTTATATATACTGACTTCAGTAAAGCATTTGACAAAGTGTGCCACTCGTTGCTCATCTACTCGTTGCTCATCTACAAACTACCTAATTTTCTACGTTGGATCTCTTCATACCTCTATGATAGATCACAAAGGGTAATGTTTAAAAATACTATCTCTGACGTCATTGATGTTACTTCAGGAGTCCCTCAAGGTAGCCACCTAGGCCCGGTTCTGTTCTTGCTTTTTATAAACGATATTTCTACAGATATACAACTTTCCAAAATTTCAATGTATGCAGATAATGTAAAGCTTTATAAATCGTACGTTTCAATTAAAGAAAGGTCTTTGCTACAATCAGACTTAGACAGCATGGCTTACTGGTGTCAAGTAAATCTTATGCCTCTAAATCTTAGGAAGTGTAAAGTAATAAGCTTCTCGCGAAGAGCTGTTCATCCCGCTTCTTATACAATAGGTAACCATAACCTGGAACAGGTATACAATTTTGTGAACCTTGGTATCATAATGGATCCTAAGCTTAATTTTAATCTTCATATTAATGTGACAGTCAACAAGGCTAAAGGTGTACTTGCTTTTGTGAGACGATGGTCAAAAGAGATTTGTGACCCTTATATCACTAAAACCCTGTTTACAACATTAGTTAGGCCAATTCTGGAATACGGTTCGGTGGTTTGGAATCCAAGGTATCAAATTTACTCAGACAAGATAGAATCAATTCAAAAACAATTCCTACTTTTTGCTTTAAGAAATTTCCGTTGGGATTCTCAATATAACCTTCCACCTTATACGAGCCGATTAAAACTTATTAATCTTCCTACACTTTCCAGCCGCAGGCAAATGCTTGGTACAATTTTTATAGTTAAATTACTAACAGGCTCAATTTCAAGTCCGCTTCTTCTTGGCGAAGTTAGCCTTAATGTTCCCTCCCGGGTATCAAGACACTTTTGCCCCCTATTTCTGAAAGCTTGTAAAACTAGTTTTGAATTGCCCGACCCACTCCGTTGCTTATGCCAGGATTTTAACTCTCATTCCAGCACGTTTGATATATCAGATCCGCTTTTCAGCATTAAGAAATCGATACTGTCCTCTCTCAATAAATGAATCATTAAAATAAAGACATAAAATCGGCTGATGAATTTAGTTCCGTAGCTGAACAGTTTTAGATCTCGACACTTAACAAACTCCTGCCTATCGTGACTCGGCGCAAAAATTTAAAATACTGGTTCCGTACGTCATGCGGACTGTGCCCCTCGTGCGGATGCGCGTGAATGGAGGGTAAAAACCGTTGGGATATTATTATTACTTCAGAGGAGTTATGACCATTAATATTACCTAATAACCACTCAGGGGACCTCTGAATTTTCAAATGACACCTCATTAGTGGAACTGCTTACATAGGAAAATAGAAAAAGGGAGACTAAGAAAAAAACACCTTAGAGAAATAATATGTATGATGATTTGCTCCAGCTTTTGCTGAAAGGTAAATAAAAGCTCTGTATGCATTTTTAGGGCATAATCTCAAAAATGCCAAATTTTGAGTTCTGACTCTTTTGAAGACGGTGTGCGATATGTTTGAATGATTGTACATATATTTTTATGTGTGCACATATGTTTATGTGTATTTACATATGTTTTTGTACATGTATATATGCACATATGTAGTACAAACGAAAACAAATCTTATTAGATCTAGCAAACCTGCTCGTTGATATCATTTGTACATTTGTTCATGTTTGTCATTGTGCGTATAATTTTCTAGAGTAGTTTTTGTGCTCCCGCTATCAAGAATGATAGAATACAAGATTGCGCATTCCCGCAGAATGACATTTGTGGCAACGGGTAAACAAAGAATATGGCGAAGAACAATGAGCTGACAGTTGTGAATTTGCAGCGAGAAAACGTGTTTTCTTCTCGATTCACCAATTTCTCAAGCCATCTTTGAATATAGCAAATTAAGCACTATGTTAACAAAAAATACACAACCACTCTTGAAATGTGTTCAAAAGAATAGGTCTTATTAATTAACTATTTAGAATTTTTGGTTTGTATTGCAGGTGCAGAAAAAGTGATAATATCTTGTCGCAGCGCATGTTTTCCTGCAGAAAGTGGTCGATGCTTGCTTACCTCCGATTTTAATTTGTAATTTGTGGTATTTCAACGTTTTCAACTTAACATGTCGTGTTTAAAAGTGGTCCGTAAAGTGCTTCATGCATATTACGCTGGTGTCTAAATTGTATGGCTTCTCCTGCCGACAGAACTCTACCCACTTTCTGGACAAGGCGTCGTCGCGGGGAACAAAAAAAAAACTGCATTTGGGGGCTTTACCCCTACGGCTGCTGCAATTCAACACATGACACGACATTTTTATAAAGTTTTTATTACGAAAAAAACTTTTTTACTTCAGAACGCACGAATTACTTCGATTTTTCACTTGAAAGTACACAATACGTTTGCACTTGTTTCTAAACAAAAAGTTTGTTTACGTATTGCCATAAATGTCAAAGTCGGCAAAACCAAAGTAGCGGTTTCGGGAAGGCGCCACCTTCAGTTCATTTCACCATGTCCCGCTATTACCTTGTATGAATTCGTCTTTCGTTGATATACTCTCATGGTGCAGGGAAGAAAGGTGGCGCCGTCAATGGTACCGCTACTTTGGTTTTGCAGATTTTGGTGTTTCGATAACTAGTAAATAAACCTTTGTTTACAAATCAGCGGCAAAGAAATTTGAATTATAGGTGAAAAATCAGTTTAAATTGTGTTAATTTCCAATTTGTGAGTGGTTTTGGAGTTGAACGCAGTCAAGACTAATAAAATGAAGTGCCGTGTATTAAATTGCGACAGCCGTCAATATGCAAGATGCGTAGTTACAACGAATATCTGCATTTTGTGTGCGGCAAAGCTGTTCCCGAAATATTTCTTTATTATTATATTGACAGAATTTCATCAAAATGATTTCGCTTCTGCTCCAAGCAGCCTCCTTTAGCAAGTTCACTAATCAAACACGCAGTTTGCTGCAGTAGCCTTAATTGCAAAGTAATGGAGTTCACTAAAAAGTTTGCTGTAGCAGTATTTTTTTGGTACATTTTGGGAGCCAAAAGAACATTGATACTACATTGACATTTTTGATACAATTTTCTCAAAATACGGCACTGCACCACACTGCGTATACTTGGAATTAGCATGTTTGTGGATAAAAATATAGTCATATTTTTTTACCTCGTAGAAGTAAATACGTCGTGTTTATTAAAAATTAAATTTTTGCTAAAATCAACAAAAGTTGCTGATAATAGGCCTATTCATAAACATTTACAGTAAGTACTTACAGAAACATAGAGAGTGAAATTGACATGCAGAGAAAATTCTCATAAAAAGTTATTGAACGCAAAACTAGCAAAAGTGTGCAACTTACGCCATTTTGACTTTCTGATGTTTAAGGTTTGCCGCGTAATTTACCTTTTGGTTGGGAATATTTACCAAAAATTAAAAAATCTGTCTTAGATTAAAATTATACATCCATATTTTCATTTCACTAGTTTTGTTTTGAACATGTTTTTATCAAATCTTCCTCTAAACACATTGTTTACATTTGAAATTGACACATGACTGATTTTTAATTGCAACAATTTGCAGCTCTATCGGGGTGTTAAGCTCTAGAATTCGCCCTATTGCAAATTTTTTGGGTTATCGAATGCACTTCCAGTAAAAACTTACAAGTACTGGTAACTATTCGTAAATATTTTTTGATCTTGAGCGGGTCTGGGAGTGTTTGCTATTATTCAGACAAAAGTATCTATCAGAAAAAATTCTAAGCATTCGCTATCAAAGAAACAAAATATACGGAAAATTTGCAATCTTTGAAACAGCTGATCATTTTCCCAGTTTTAATCGTTGATGCATTTGATAGCTTATTATCCGGTTGGAGCATTGTCCCCGGTTTGGAATTGTTTACTATTGAATACTTTTGGATAGGAAAAATCTTTTTAACATATGAATGAATACGTATTTTTCTCAAAATTGATACGGCATCGTAATGCATTCAAAAATAAAAAGATCTCCTCCTCCAAACACCCATCCTTGTTTCAAAACAAATTAAGTAGATATAGCTACATATGTGCCTTTAAAACTAACCCATTTTCTTTTCCACTCTGACAAATTCTGCCAAAACAATTCAGTATTTTTATTTATTTTGGAGAATTGAATAAGGCAATCATAGTTGACACACACTATTTAAAATAAAAATTGAAATTTAGATTAATAGTAAATTAACTAAAAATAAACTCAACAAACCTTGTGCTTAATAACTTTACTTTTTCTTCATTTTATACTAGCAATATTTATAAAATTTACAATAAATAATTCAAAAAACTCTATTTTCATTTGGTTATTCACGAACATACATATGTTTGTGATCAGCTGATTTTCTTACTTGCAAGTTTTCGCAGCTGAATATTTTTCCAGAAAAAATTTTAAGATATCAATGACATTTATATTTATATTTTTTAATCTCTAGAATTTTATATTTTTTTATATATAGAATTTTTCTAATTTAAAAAATTTAACTGTGAGTGTGCTGTTTTAAATGTTGGTACTTTTTCGGTTTATTTAGCACATTATTTTTGGTCATTTGGTACAAAATTAAAAGAAAAGTAAAGTGAACTGTTTTGGCAGTTTCAACTCATTCTTCTTTTCGCTCTATTCTTTGTTTACTTGTGGTACACAAATGCCAATGGCAAGGACGGCGCAATCTTGTATTCTTAGCCCGATCACTTTAGACCAAAATCGACGTAAGAAGAAAAAAAACTCCAGGAAGAAATTTTTCGACGCAGTTAGGTGTCTCCTATTTAGGTGAACACAAAATGAAAATTTTTCCCCCAATTGCGATATGGGAAATGTCCACCATCTTGGACTTTGTTTTTTAACGATTTGCGCGCGAATTTTGCATTTCTCGCGAAAAAAGGTGGAGAACAAGTTTGTAGAGAATTCGATTCCCTAAAATTTTCATATGCCTATTATTAAAAAAAAAAATTATTTATTGCTAATAATATGCAAAAAATAAAATGTTTGAAATAAGTGGCACATTTAAATGGCAAAGTTGTAGAGGAGAAAATTTCCAATAAAGGCATTATTTATATGTTCACGTAGATCTCGACCAACAACGCGCTCATTGCAACGGCATGGGAGAAGCTACTCAAAACTTTTTTCCATACCACCTCAGAGGTACAGTTATTGGCGCATTTTATTTTTATGTGGTTTCACCAGTAGTCCTAATCCATTCATAGTTATTTTCGCCACAATAAAACTCTTTAGAATCAGAGAAAAGTGAATTGATAACAGGGCAAAAACTATTTGCTAATTACAGTTTCAACTAACTCAAAATAGTTATTCATGGGCTCGGGCTATTGGTGAACCCACAGTTGAAAATACGCGCAAAAAAACACGACCTCCGAGATACTGTGAAAAAAGTTTTTAGTAGCTTTCCCCTTCCGCTGCATTGAGCGCGTTGTTGGTCGAGATCTACACGTCGTACGCGAACACATAAATAATGCGTTAATTGGAAATTTTGTCTTCTACAACTTTGGCATTTAAGGGCCGGTTGCTCAAAGCCTGGTTGACACTAATCCCCGGTTAAACATCGTTATCGAAGTTACCGACACCGTATTATATGTATGGAGTCGAAAACGTCGATAACGATGTTAACCGGTGATTAGTGTCAACCAGGCTTTGAACAACCGGCCCTAAATGTGCCACTTATTCCAAATAGAAATTGCTCAAAATTCGAAAAAACCGCGCCACTTACCCAATTTTGGGCATTTTTTGCTTATTAGTAGCAATAAATAATCGTTTTAAAAAATGATAGGCACATGAAAATTGTAGGGAATCGAGTTCTCTTCAAATTTGTTCTCTACCTTTTTCGCGAGAAATGCAAAATTCGGGCGCAAAGCGTAAAAAACGCAAAATCCAAAATGGCGGACATTTCCCATATCGTGATTGGGGGAAAAATTTTAATTTCGTGTTCACCTAAACATGAGACACCTAACTGCGTCAAAAAATTTCTTCCTGGAATTTTTTCGTTGAAAAAATCTTAAGTGATCGGGCTATCTATCATTCTTGATATACTCTGATGAACATGCATATGCGAGGATGATAGCAAGGCGAACTCATACAAGGTAGTGTTACAGGAGCAGCTGGTGTTCCTTAAAGAAAGCCATAAACGAAGCTACCGTTGGTTCAACTTAGTGATGTTTTGCTCTAGATTGCTCCGTTTGTGGGCCTGTTGAATGAATTTGTGTCTTGGTTGTATGAAAGTTAAAAATTTTTGATTTTCTGGCAAGTTGTACAACTCGTCGCTATATTAATGGCCATGTTGTACAAAATCCTTCTATTTGGCGTTTATTTTTTTGACTAAATAACACAAAATGGATAACTCAGCCGAAATATGAACGTGCGTTCGTTGAATTTTATAAACGGAAGCCGAAATTATGAAATTGTAAAAATGAGATTTTACAATGAGACTGCTCGAAAATTTGCAACGGTTGTGGGCAAACCATCTAACTTGATTGAGAATCGATCTGAACCACGGTCGCAACGTTTAAGGCTTGCATTATGTTATAATGAAGTGTTTGTTGTAATTCATTCTGTCATTTACTACCATTATGCGTAGGCTAATTCATGAAATCATTTCACGCATTTGAGTAGAAACTCGGTGCATAACACCATTTCATGATTTCAATTATACGCGAAGTGGAGTTTATGCACTGAGTTTTTACTCAGATCCATGAAATGATTTCGTGAATTTGACTACGCATAAACGTGATAATTGTAAATATAATTTATAAGGTTATTTTATATTTTTATACCCTTGCTACCACATGAATATATGAATTCGTGATAAGACTATATGAATTCGCCATGGAAGCTAGAAAGCGAGTAAGAAGAAATGCCGAGCAAAATAATTTGCCTTCTCTCAACTTAAATTAATGCATTTTGCAAACAAAAGTGCGTACGTTACTTAGTGCCTTGTTTATATTGTATGGGGAGAATCGTGAAAAATCTCGCGGCGAACTCGTAAGGCTCTATTGATTGCACTATAAACATTTGCATTTATTCGTTAAACATCTTCTTCTTCTTAATTGGCGCTGTAACCGCCTAAGCGATTTTGGCCGAGTCCAAAACAGCACGCCAGTCATTTCTCTTCTGTGCTAACTGACGCCAATTGGAAATGCCAAGTGAAGCCAAGTCCTTCTCCACCTGGTACCAGCATCGCGGCCCGCGTTGAATATTTTCAGAGCAGGAGCGTTTCTGTCCATTCGAATGACATGGCCAAGCCAGCGGAGCCGCTGAATTTTAATTCGCTGCACTATGTCTATATCGTTGTAAAGCTCATACAGCTCATCGTTAAATCGTCTGCGATATTCGCCATCACCAACGCGTAAAGGTCCGTAAATCTTTCGCAGAATCTTTCTCTCGAAAACTCCAAGAGCCGCCTCATCAGATGCTTTCATTGTCCATGCTTCCGCGCCATACACCAGCACAGGCATGATGAGTGACTTATAGAGTGTGATCTTTGTACGACGAGAGAGGACTTTACTTCTCAATTGCCTACTCAGCCCAAAGTAGCACTTGTTGGCAAGAGTGATTCTCCGTTGGATTTCAAGGCTGACATTATTATTGGTGTTAATGCTGGTTCCCAAATAAACGAAGTCGTCTACTTTTTCAAACTTGTAACTGTCAACAGTGACGTGGGTGCCAAGACGCGTATGCTCTGACTGTTTGTGTGCTGACAGGAGATACTTCGTTTTGTCCTCGTTCACCACCAGACCCATTCGCTTTGCTTCTCTATCCAATCCCGAGAAGGCAGAACAGACGTAGCCCTTGTTTTTACCGATAATATCGATGTCGTCGGCATACGCCAGCAATTGTACGCTCTTATAAAGTATTGTGCCTGAGCGGTTCAGTTCTGCGGCTCTTATTATCTTCTCCAACATAAGATTAAAGAAATCACACGAAAGGGAGTCCCCTTGTCTGAAACCTCGTTTGGTATCAAACGGCTCGGAGAGGTCCTTCCCTATTCTGACGGAGCTGGTGGTATTGCTCAACGTCATTTTACACAGCCGTATTAGTTTCGCGGGGATACCAAATTCAGACATCGCGGCATAAAGGCAACTTCTCTTCGTGCTGTCGAAAGCGGCTTTGAAATCGACAAATAGATGGTGTGTGTCGATCCTATTCTCGCGGGTCTTTTCCAAGATTTGGCGTATTGTGAATACCTGATCTATGGTGGATTTTCCAGGCCTAAAGCCACACTGATAAGGTCCAATCAGCTCGTTGACGGTGGGCTTCAGTCTTTCGCACAATACGCTCGATAAGACCTTGTAACCTATGCTTAGAAGGCTAATTCCGCGGTAGTTGGCGCGTATGGCGGGGTCGCCTTTCTTGTGGATTGGGCAGAGCACACTTAAATTCCAGTCGTCGGGCATGCGTTCATCTGACCATATTCTGCATACGAGCTGATGCATGCACCTCATCAGCTCCTCGCCGCCGTACTTGAATAGCTCGGCTGGCAGGCCGTCAGCTCCAGCAGCTTTGTTGTTTTTCAGCCGCGTAATCGCTATTCGTACCTCGTCATAGTCAGGCGGTGGGACAGCTACTCCATCATCATCGACTGGGGACTCGGGTTCGTCTTCCTCACTACTTTCAGCGCTGCTACCATTCAGTAGGTTATAAAAGTGTTCCCTCCATAATTTAAGTATATTCTGGACATCGGTCACTAGGTCGCCATTGTTGTTCTTACAGGAGTTCGCCCCGGTCTTGAAACCTTCCGTAAGTCGCCTAACCCTCTGGTAGAATTTTCGGGCGTTCTTCCTGTCGGCCAGCATCTCAAGCTCTTCGCACTCACGTATTTCGGCCTCTCTCTTCTTATTGCGGCAAATACGTCTCGCTTCCTTCTTCAGTTCCCTATAACGGTCCCACATGGCTCGCGTTGCGCCCGATCGCAGCGTGGCCCTGTAGGCGGCATCTTTTTTCTCTGCGGCTTCTTGACATTCCTCATCGTACCAGTTGTTCTTTCGGGCTCGCTGAAATCCAACTACTTCTTCGGCGGCGGTACTTAATGATCGGGAAATGTGGTTCCACTGCTCGCGTACGTCGGATTGTTGAAGAGTGCTCTCAGAGAGCAGGTGTGTGAGTCGAGTGGCGAATAAATTGGCCGTCTGTTGTGATTGCAGCTTTTCGACGTTAAGCTTTCCTTGCATTGTTGGGCGCACATTTTTTGCTGCACAGAGGCGGGTGCGTATCTTGGCTACAACAAGATAGTGGTCCGAGTCGATGTTTGGCCCTCGGAGTGTACGTACGTCCAAAACGCTTGAAGCATGCCTTCCGTCTATCACAACATGATCGATTTGGTTTCTCGTTTTTCGATCTGGAGACAGCCATGTAGCTTGGTGGATGTTCTTATGCTGGAACCTAGTACTACATATTACCATATTTCGGGCCCCGGCGAAGTCGATCAGCCTCAGTCCGTTATCGGACGTTTCGTCGTGGAGGCTGAATTTTCCGACAGTGGCGCCAAAGATCCCTTCCTTGCCCACCTTGGCATTAAAATCGCCAAGCACGATTTTGACATCGTGTCGGGGGCAGCGCTCATATGTACGTTCCAAGCGCTCATAGAAGAGATCCTTGGACGCCTCATCCTTCTCTTCCGTCGGGGCATGGGCGCAGATGAGCGAGATGTTGAAGAATCTAGCTTTGATGCGGATTGTGGCTAGACGTTCGTCCACCGGGGTGAACGCCAGTACTCGGCGACGGAGTCTCTCTCCTACCACGAATCCAACACCGAATTTGCGCTCCTTTACGTGGCAACTGTAGTAGACGTCGCAAGGCTTCACGCTTACTTTACCTTGCCCCGTCCATCGCATTTCTTGGATGGCGGTGATGTCCGCCTTTGTCTTCCCGAGGACATCAACCAGCCGGGCAGAGGCACCTTCCCCATTAAGGGTCCGGATATTCCAGGTGCATACCCTTAAATCATAGTCCTTTATAGGCTTGCCGTGGTCGTCATCAGAAAAAGGGGGTCTCAGCCGAGGCTGTTTTTTTCTTTTCGTTGGGCGGGATTTTAACGTCGCGGGACCCAAACCCAGCGCACGCGAAGTTTTACGCCTTCTCACTTTAGCTCGCTCCCAAACGGGTGTTTGGTTTCTACCCAGAGGATACGTGGATATAAATATCCGGACGTTGTGAGCTGCGATTTGAACCGTACGCACAAGAATCGCTTCTGGCTACTCCCAGGTGAATGGCAGTCAAAAGTTTTCCACTTCTGTGCACGGAACCATCCTCCAGTTTTCCACTTCTGCGCATGGAACCATCCTCCATCTGCGCACGGAACCATCCTCCAAATTCGTTAAACATACAATAGATAATTATGCGACAGTTCACTCCGTTCAGTTACTTTCATTATAACCTGGACCTAAGGATGCTATAAGGGCGAATTCATATAAAGTGGTGTTGTCGGAAAATTAATAAATAAATTATATATCAGAAAATGAAATGAAATTATTATTTAATTTCCAACCAAACCTATGTACGTAACTTAATTGCCTAATGGTTTGGCAAGCCGTAAACATATTTTTACACATCAAATTTCATGCGTACCTGGTACACACACCTTTCTTAAGAAGTTTCACTTCTATCATGTGTACGGTGCTACACTTTTTTTTACTTATATACCGTTAACACCACCTTATTAAATTCACCATGGTAGCGACCGTTGATTCAACTTGATGATGTTTTGCTCTAGATTGCACCGGTTGTGGGCCTGTTGAATGAATTTGTGTCTTGGTTGTATAAAAGATTAAAACAATTTTGATTTTCTGGCAAGCTGTACAACTCGTTGCTATATTAATGGCCATGTTGTACAAAATCATCCTATTTGGCATTTATTTTGTTCACTAAATAACCCAAAATGGATAACGAAATATGTACGTGCTTTCGTTGAATTTTATAACTGGAAGCCGAAATTATGAAATTGAAAAAATTAGATTTTCATATATGTAATACTCCTATATTGGCAGTAACGCTAGGCGCACATTGCATCCGATAGACCGACCGGCTTCGGCCGAACAATTTGACCGTCCGAACTGATGCGCACACTTAACCAGATTATTTGCCGACCATATATGTACGCACAAATCTAGCTTTCATTTAAATTTTGTAAGCAGTGAAATATTTTGATAAATTTTAATTGTTATACTCTAAACATGTGATTTTATATGTAATTTTTTTGTTTTGCACCCAATAAGTTAATTTTTCGCAGTCCATTTTCGTACTTTTCACCTGACATCGGACGAGAAAAACAACCATGTTTGAATTTATCGTCACTGACGGACGTCAACGGCCGATGTCGGTTCGGTTATCGATTTATGTGTGAGAGCGCTCAAATAATCATAAGGGTTTATTCATATCGTCCGCATATAGCCGATATCGTAAGGATCTATTGATTGCACTATAAACATTTGCACTTATTCGTTAAACAAACAATAGATAATTTTGTGACAGTTCACTCCGTTCAGTTACTTTCATTACAACCCGGTCCTAAGGATGTTATAGGGGCGAACTCATATAAAGTGGTGTTGCCGGAAAATTAATAAAAAAAATTATTGTGGCGAATACTGCGGCAACGCGAAGCGAACAACGAGAAATAGGCAGAATGTTCGAGGAATGACGTAGAATGTTCCACAAAGAGAAACGTCAAGTTGGATGAACATTGCGAACAGCGAGAGAAAGAGAATGAGCGATGAACTTCAGAACATTCTAGAGTTGCCATGAGTGCGAGCGCAGGTTTATAAGAGCCACGACATAGCGGAGTTGAGTGAGTTACAAGTCAGCAAGCTACCAGTAATGTGAGTTGCGAATAAGCAAGTTTAATTGAGTTAACAAGTTTTGTAAAGCGTTGTAGTTGCTTTAACGAGTATTGTAAAGTGTTTTTACCAGGGACGTGAACCGGTTTTGAACCGGAAAACCGCTTTTTTCTATTAATTAACTGAACCATTAACCGAACCGAGATTTTCCACAAATGTTTGATCCGAACCGGAAACCAAACCACTTTCCATAAAGGTTTGAAGGTACGTTTCAACCAATTTTATTATTTATTTTTTTATTATTATTATTATCAACAAACAGGACGCTTACAGACTATATGACAAATATATACATAGAATAAGGGAAACCCTTATGACAAGTGCCTTATGAGTAAATTCTTAAAAGTAAACTTTGAGTAAGAAAAATCGAAGTCTAAAGATGAAGAATAAGCATTAAATTGGGAGAGAGTCCTCCTTAAAGGAGCATTCATACCATAAACAGTTTTAACAACACCCACAAAAAACAATTCATTACAACGAAGAATACGTGAGGGAACATTAAAACGAATTTTCATAAGGAGGTGCGAGCAATCTATAGAGCCTACAATTATGTCAAAGACAAAGCACATCGATAACAAAGTACGCCTGGACTCTAAGGACATGAGATTTATCAACAAACAACGAGAACGATAGGACGGAATAGGGTCTACAAATTTCAACGGACGCAAAGCAAAGCGTATAAAAGCCCTCTGAACAGACTCCAATCTGTTCACATGAACTGTATGAAAAGGTCTCCAAACAAATACAGCGTATTCTAACCTCGACCGAACTAAAGACGAATACAACAGTTTGAGAGTATAAGGATCGGAAAATGACGAGCAGTTGCGACGAATAAAGGCCAACATCGCGAATGATTTAGAAACAATAAAGTTTATGTGGGTGGTGAAGGTGAGCTTGGAGTCAAAATAAACACCCAAGTCTTTAAAATCAGTAATTGATTTTAGCGGGACATTCGAAAAACAGTAAGAGGTTGGAACAATACTAATCACTTTTGCAAAAGAGGTATAATGACATTTACCAATATTGAGGGACAAACGATTACGCGCACACCAACAGTACAAATTATCAAGCTCACCCTGGAGAATCAATGAGTCTTCTCTATTTTTAATTTCATAGTATATCTTCAGGTCATCCGCATATAGAAGAAACTTACACTTTGAGAAACAGGAAGATATATCATTAATAAAGATAACAAATAATAACGGACCTAAGACACTACCCTGGGGAACACCAGAGGAGGAGACAAAAGAATAAGACGATACATTATCAAAACGAACAACACAGCGTCTGTTATACAGATAGGATGTGATCCACTTCAGAAACTCTGAATGAAAGCCCAGGCCTTCAAGTTTAGCTATCAATATTCGATGAGGCACCCTGTCAAAAGCCTTAGAGAAATCGGTATATATAGCGTCAATTTGGAATCCCTTTTGAAAGGTTTCCAAACAGTCCTCTGTAAAAGCAGCTAAATTGGTTAACGTAGATCTGCCCGGCACGAACCCATGTTGGTTGGGACATAATAAATGTTTAACAGCAAAGTAAATTTTATCTTTTACTATGGACTCAAACAGTTTTGAGACAGTGGTAAGCTTAGAAATCGGCCTATAATTCTCAATACAATTTTTGTTACCACTTTTAAGAATTGGCGTAATAAAAGTCAATTTCCAGTCATCGAGGAAAACTCCGGCAGATAGAGACATGTTAAAAATGTGCCTCAAAGGCGCAATTAGTGAAGGACAACTTTTAAATAAAATAACCGAGAGGCCGTCTACATCAGTGTTAGTGGATAGTTTAAGCTGGTTAATGCCATTAGCTACAACATCGTCTGTCAACTTTAATTTCCCGAAGTTAATGGGAGTATCTAAATTTGACAAAAGATCTTCAGGAATAAAATCATTATCAGAATTACCTGAAATAAAGTTGGAAGAAAAAAAATCAGCAAAAAGATTAACAGCTTCGGAGATGGAGTTGGCTGACACCCCGCTAAGCTGGACCGATGCAGGTATATCAGAGCAATTTTTCTTTGATTTAATATAACTCCAGAAGAACTTGGGATTAGATTTAATATTGCTTTCTACGCCGCGAATATAATTCCTATACAAAGATTTATTGAGCCTGTTAAATTCAGCTCTATAAAACACGTAACGCTCACGCAAATTAAAATCGTTGGAATGCTTTTGTCTTTTGTAGAACTTATTCATCTTATTCCTTATAANTTCTACGCCGCGAATATAATTCCTATACAAGGATTTATTGAGCCTGTTAAATTCAGCTCTATAAAACACGTAACGCTCACGCAAATTAACATCGTTGGAATGCTTTTGTCTTTTGTAGAACTTATTCTTCTTATTCCTTATACGTTTGAGTTCTTTAGTAAACCATGGACGCTTAGCGGTTTTCGAATTGAGAATTGGGATGTGACCCACACAAATATCACAAAGTTTAGACTTAAAAATATCGTAGCCACCAGTTACATCCACATTTCCAAAGAGCTGCGACCAATCCACATCAAACAAATTATTCAATTCAGCAAAACTACAACAAGAGTAGTTAAAAGCAACCGTCTGACTAGCAGTCGGTAATTCAAAATATTGGTAAAATTCAAACTCCAAAACCATAGGGCTATGATGTTGATTTGGAGGGGAGATGTAACTGGCCGCATGAGAGAGCTTGAAATTTATATTAGAGCTAATAAATATTAAATCTAAAATTCGGTTTAACTCATTAAAAAAACCATTGATTTGAAATAATTCAATACATAATAAATTATCAATTAAATATGATTCAGATAATTTTTTTTAATAGATAAATGTACCCACTTTTTTTTCTTTTTGTTAAACATGGTAATACCTACCATGTTTGTTTACCATGTGACAATATCAAATGTAAAGGCAACCCATCTCATTTGACAGACACTTGATCCTTAACCTTGCGCGTTGTTGCACTTGACACTTAAACTTGCGCGTTATTTTTTATACCCGTGCGCACTTGTGCACAAGGGTATTATAACTTTGTTCACATAACGGTTGTTTGTAACAGGTAAAACGAATCGAGATATATATAGACAAATGAATACAGAAGAAATCGGTTAAACGGGGACTGTCTGTCCGTCCGTCTGTCCGTCCGCCCGTCCGTCTGTGCACACGATGACGCGAGTAAAAAGTGAGATATCTTAACGAAACTTTGTACGTGCCCTTCTTTCGGGCGTGGGACGGATGGTACTGAAAATGGGTAAAATCGGACAATAACCATGCCTACCTCCCATATAATGGTAATTTGGAGAAATAAGAAATCTTGAATAAATCAGTAAATATTAAAGCTTATTTATTCAAAATTGATGCTTGCAACAATTCTTTGCCAAGAAATACGTTTATGATAACATTTTGGAAAATGGGCGTGGCACCGCCCACTTGTGAACACATATATGTATCTCGGTAACCGTTCGACCAATTTGTACCAAACTCGGTATGGCTAATCAGACTAAAATTGAGCCCGCTTTTCATATAACGGTAAATTTCAGAAATGCTTGAAACTTCCAATATTTCGAAATTTAAGGACGCTAAGTTACTCCAAATCGATACACCCCGGCTTACCATGTTACGGTAGCTTTCGAAAAGGTGAAAATCATATATTTAATACTTGCGCCGGGTATTTAATGTTAGGCTACGCCCGAACTTAGACTTTATTAGTTGTTTGTTTTTCGAACCGTTTAACCGAACCGAAACCCCGGGTCAAAGACCAAAAAAACCGCTTTGAGGAACCAATCCAAAAGTTCAAAAACGGTTCGAACCGCTGAACCGAACCGACAAAATGTTTCATCCGGTTCACGTCCCTGGTTTTTACTGTATTAGCGAGTACTTTAAATTGTTTGTTGTACAATAAATTTAATTGTGCTACAATTTGGCCATCGTGAGCATTTATTTAACAATCGAGCTATACGAGCCGCAAGATATTTGGGAAATCCCACAAGGTTTCAAGGATAATCGTAACAATTGAAGTCAGAAGTGGGATTGTTAAATAAATCCCGAGGGACAAACTACTGAAAATGGCGAAAATTCAGGACTTAAAGATTGAGGAACTCAAACAGGAGTTGGAAAAGCGTAATTTGGCCACCTCCGGAAGAAAAGTGGAGTTGTTATCCCGGTTGCGAGAGGCTATGGAAGCAGAAGGCGATACATCCGCAAAGGACGAACAGAAGAATGAGGCTGCTTGTTCGTCGAAGGATGTGCAGCAGACATCCGGGAAGGTTGAAGAACAGCAAAATGCTCCTAGTTCACAAACAGCTATGGACATGAACACGTTATTGTCTGCCATGTCACAGATTTCATCCCAGCTGCAAGTGCAGGAAACACGCATGTCATCGCAGCTGGAAGCACAGCTTGAAGCACAGAGGTCGCAGTTGTTTTCATTTGACTCATCGCAGCTGGAAGCACAGAAAACGTACATGTTATCGCAGCTAGATGAAAAGATTACTCGAAGCTAAGGTGAATGAGCTTGAAGATCTTCTCCGGGGTTTGCAGTTGAATCGTCCAGCTAATTCGACGAACGCTCCCAAGGTAAAGACTCCATCCTTTGATGGCACTATTCCTTTCCAAATATTTAAGCTCCATTTTGAGAAGACAGCTACAGCAAATCACTGGAGCATGGAGAGTAAATCCGCTGCTCTGTTTGTGGTATTAAAAGGACCTGCAGCGGAAATCTTGCAGACTATTCCTGACTGTGAAAGGAAGAATTACGATGCATTGATGGGGGCCGTGGAAAGACGCTATGGTAGCGAGCACAGGCGACAGATCTACCAGATGGAGCTGGAGAATCGCTGCCAAAAGTCCAACCAGACTCTACAGGAATTCGCTTCAGAGATCGAGAGGTTGGCTCACTTGGCTATTGGAAACGAATCTGGTGAACACCCCGAAAGGGTAAAGATCCAGAAGTTCATCAACGGAATGCGGTACGTGTATACCAAGCGAGAGACGTACGCGAATCCAAAGCCAACATTTGCTGAAACTGTCTCGTATGCTCAGGCGCGCGAAACGGTGGCGCTCCTAAGTAGACCAGCCTACAAAGCACATCGCGTGGAATTGGAAGCACCGGAAGAGACAAATGAAATGCTGAAGAAGATTATCCAACTGCTGGGCGAAAAAGAATGGCTCTCGCAAATGTTTTAAATGAGGAAAGCCAGGCCACTTCGCCCGCAATTGCAGCGCAAGTTCCAGTGGGCTCAACAATTCAGCAGGACACAAACGCAGGGCTGAAGGAGACGAAGCCAACTCCAATCAGTCGTTAAACTGAAACGAGTCAGCAGGAAGGGCCACGTGCTGGCTCCAGAAGTTGNTGGAAAGCCAGGCCACTTCGCCCGCGATTGCAGCGCAAGTTCCAGTGGGCTCAACAATTCAGCAGGACGCAAACGCAGGGCTGAAGGAGACGAAGCCAACTCCAATCAGTCGTTAAACTGAAACGAGTCAGCAGGAAGGGCCACGTGCTGGCTCCAGAAGTTGAAGGGCCCATAACCTCAGTCTCACAAATTGGCCGGAAAGCATGCAACCTCACTGTTGGTGGATGTGTGAATGGGCAGGAGAGAGTACTGACAGTGGATACTCGAGCGACACATTCCATTATTCGACCGGATTTGGCCACTTTTTATGTGAAGCCACTACCTGGAGCAAAGCTGCGGACTGCAACTGGTGAACGCACCCAAGTGCTAGGAGAAGTACCATGCGAGGTAATAATCGACGGTGTGGCCTCGTACACTAAGTTTATAGTGGCAGACAATGTGGATGAAGTCATCATGGGCGTGGATTTCTTATTTGGCCAAGGCATGAAGATTGACCTCCAGAGAATGGTCCTGACAGATCGTCACAGGAAAGTGCCACTTAGGGCTGGTTACGACAGCCAGTACTGCAGCACACGGTTAGTCTTAGAGGAAGTGTTGAAGATTCCACCAGAAACGGAAGCGGTTAGTTGGGCGGAGGTTGGCAGTGATGGAGACGGAGTGGTTTCGTCAGGAGAAGGAAGCAGTTCACCGAAACAGGAAAAGCGTGACGGTTCCGCCAGCTCAGTGAAGAAGAGGTCGCAACAAGGAAGTGGTCATGGCAAGCCAGGCAGTGTTTTCGGTGGGAGAAAAGCCGCTAAACCACGTTGCAATGGTGATACGCCGGTGGCCGGAAATGGAAGCGGCTGTGGAAGCAGTAGGCGCGCTTTGAAGTGTCCCGAAAAAGGTGGTCGGCAAAGGCGAGCAGTTAAGCCGGGAGCCAAGGATGAGGTTATACATCTCCGGTCAATTATGTTGACGCCGGCGAAAGAGTGAGATGCGGAAACACTGGGAAAGTTTCAGCGTGAGGAACCGGATTTAGTAAGATGTGCTAAAGGCAGTGCAGCACGAAGGCATGAGCCTGGGTGTCATAGACAGAGGACGCGCCATAGATCTGGAAAAAAGGGTGCCTACGAGAGGAGACATGGTCTGGTCACCACCAGTGGCCGGCAGAAGAACGACTATGTGAGATGGTGCACCACCGGAGATAAGCTGGAAGCAATGTCCAGTAACGCATCGCGCCGAGAGGAGCTACAGGAAGGCAATTTGGTGTTGTTGCACATGCCGCAGCCGAAGAAATGTTTCACCTCCGAACAACATCGTAACTGGAATGGTGCGTATAGGATTGACAAACGGCTGTAGGACGCAGTACATCGAATCCAGACAGCTGGGAGCCCGAGAACCAAGACGAAAGACAGCAACGTTTGGAGCAGCAAGTGTGTCTGATCGGGACGATCAGACTTAGGTGGAGGGCAATGTGGCGAATACTGCGGCAAGGCGAAGGGAACAACGACATATAGGCAGAATGTTCGAGGAATGACGTAGAATGTTCCACAAATAGAAACGTCCAGTTGGATGAACACTGCGAACAGTGAGAGAAAGAGAATGAGCGATGAACTTCAGAACATTCTAGAGTTGCCACGAGTGCGAGCTCAAGAGCCACGACACAGCGGAGTTGAGTGAGTTACAAGTCAGAAAGCTACCAGTAAAGTGAATTGCGAATAAGCAAGTTTTATTGAGTTAACAAGTTTTGTAAAGCGTTGTAATTGCTTTAACGAGTATTGTAAAGTGTTTTTACTGTATTAGCGAGTATTGTAAATTGTTTGTTGTACAATAAAGTTAATTGTACTACAATTTGGTCATCGTGAGCATTTATTTAACAATCCAGCGATACGGGCCGCAAGATATTTCGGAAATACCACAAAGTTTCCAGGATAATCGTAACATTATATATCAGAAAATTAATAAAATGAGATGAAATTATTATTTAATTTCCAACCAAACTTATGTATGTAACTTAATCGCCTAATGGTTTGCCGAGCCGTAAACATATGTTTACACATCAAATTTCGTGAGTACCTGGTACACACACCTGGTACACACACAAGAAGTTTCACTTCTATTATGTGTACGGTACTACACACGCCTTTTTTTTACTTATATACCGCTAACACCACCTTATTAAATTCATCCTGGTAGCGACCGTTAATTCAACTTGGTGATGTTTTGTTCTAGATTGTACCGTTTGTGGGCCCGTTGAATGAGTTTGTGTTTTGGTTCTATGAAAGATAAATAAATTTTGATTTTCTGGCAACTTGTACAACCAGTCGCTACATTAATGGCCATGTTGTACAAAGTCATTATATTTTGCGTTTATTTTGTTCTCTAAATAACCCAAAATGGATAACTCAGCCGAAATATGTACGTGCTTTGTTGAATTTTATAAATGTAAGCCGAAACTACGAAAATGTAAAAATGAGATTTTACAATGAGATTGCTCGCAAAATTGCAACGTTTGTGGGCAAAACGTTCAACTTGATTGAGGATCGATCTGAACCAACGGTCGCAACATTTAAGGCTTGCATTATGATAAAGTGGTGTGTTTGTTGTAATTCATGCTGTCATGCCAATTCATGGAATCATTTCGTGAGTTTGAGTAGAAACTGAGTGCATAAACACCATTTCACGATTTCAATTATACGCGAATTTTAGTTTATGCACTGAGTTTTTACCCAGATCTATGAAAAGACTTCGTGAATTGGACTACGCATAAATAAACGTGATAATTGTGCGTATAATTTTTTAGGTCATTTTATGTTTTTATACCCTTGCTACCACATGAATATATGAATTCGTGATAAGAATATATGAATTCGCCATGGAAGATAGAAAGTGAGTAAGAAGAAATGCCGAACAAAGGAATTTATCTTCTTTCAACGTAAATAAATGCATTTTGCAAACAAAAGTGCGTACGTTACTTAGTGCCTTGGTTATATTGCTCGGGGAGAATCGTAACAAATGGCGGCGAGTTCATAAGGACCTATTGATTGTGTGGCGCCGGCAAGTAAAATACTTCGTTTAATATGTAAAATGATATACTTTATACTTTTAATGATTTTAAAAACTTGAACAAATTAACGGTAACGCAAAATCATATACAGAACAAATATGTATGTGTGTGCGTTGATCGTTGACAATGTTGATTGATGAGTGTTGGTGATGACTATGGCGATGGGTTTCAAATCGCTGCCCTTGCTACTCGTTCGCGCTCTGATTTTGCAATGAATCGTTTGGAATCTTTCAACTGGATCCTAGTGATGTAATAGCTAATTTCGTTTTACCTTCTCATACTTTGTTACGGCGAATTCGAAGGATGGAAAGACAAGACGAAACAAAGTAGTTCGGTGTTGGGAAATGACATCCCACTCCGCGGTGGATCCTCTAGGGGATTCAATAAACATCAATGCGGCTAGCTTTCTGGCTGAACGATGCACCTCTCCTGAACTGGTACGAACCTTGGCACTTCTGACCTGACCATCCTTCGCAGTAAACACCTCAGTGGTTCTACCCATCTCCCACTGGCTTCTCGGTTTGGTAGAGTCGCAAACTATGACCAGCTGACCAGTGGCGTTTTTTCATTTCGATCTTCGAAGAAGTTCAGGTAAATATTCATTCGTCCACCTCCTCCGCAGTCCGTCCTTAAGATTTTGCGCTATACGCCGCTGTATGCGTAGTCATATCTTCTCTTGCTCTGGGTTAAGAGTTTGCGTCGAATTGAGACATCCCAACAAAAAATGGTTGGTTGTTAGAGGCTAATCATCTTGTGGTGTCACGGCTATATCAGTCAACGGGCGGCTGTTAATAATATATTTTTCGCTTCTATGAGAACGTTGCGGAATGTTTCGATACGCGGCGCTTCTTGGTGCAGCACCCGCTGCAACAACCTCTTGACACACTGCACTAGTCGTTCCCAACATCCTCCTGCCGATGGGTTCGCGGGGCAATTAAAAACCCGCTCAATATTTCGACGTGCCAGCTCACCTTCAATGCGACCAAAATCAAATATCGAATTATTCTTCAATTCCTTTTGAGCTCCCACAAAATTCGTTCCGTTTTCGCTTCTAATTCTTATCGGTATACCTCGCCGATTTACAAAGTTATGCAAACATATGATGAAAGCATCCGTCGACAAGTCTTCTGCAATTTCTAAATGGACCGCACGCGTTGTTAGGCAGGTAAAAAGTCCAACCCACTGCTTCTCATTTCGCCTACCGATTGTCAGCAGAAAAGGATCGCAATAGTCTACACCAGCATTAGAAAATGGGCCGATTAATTGGCAGCTGACCCATGAGTGGAACCACTGGCTTAGCGTTGTTACGGATGCGTTCCGTACATTTTCTTTTAATGGACTTCAGCAATGCTCGCGCTCGAGGCACCCAGAATTTTTGGCGCATCTATTCTCCCATTGATTTTTAGTAACCCATCATATTCGACAAACGGTGTTATCTGAAAAAGAGGACTAGTTTTCGGCAAGCACTTCCTTTGCGAAATACTATGGATGTCGTCAGCAAATGAGACAAACTGAACTCTTAGAAGTACCTTTCTTTCGGCGTTAGCGAGTTCTGCAGCGTTTAGTTCTCCACCCCGACCATTCTTTGACTTTGCGTTGTAAGATATACGTAAAACCCAGGCAACGACTCTGAGGATTGTTAAAAAAGACGAAAAATTAGCAAATGTTATTGGATACTCCCCTGTTTTTGATAGCAAAATTCGTGTAGACAACTCTTCTGCAGCACAATACTCCGAGGTCAGCTCCACTATGTCTAGAGACCAGCAGCTGGTATCTTCTCGGAGGAAATCTGGTCCCATAAACCAACTTAAGCTTGGTTAAAAATGTTGGACAGGATCGTGTTGCTTCGTCGGCCACTTTTAAAAAAGTGGGAGTCCAACGCCACTATTTCACCTATACGGTATGCAACGAACTGCTTGTAGTTCCGGCTTGACGAACGTATCCATAACATAACGGTTTTTGAGTCACTCCAGAATGTTGTGCTGTCGATCTGAACGTCGTGACAGCATTCAAGCGATTCTTTGAGCCGGAAACCAAGCACTGCGGCGTGCAACTCCAGACGTGGTATTGTCATACCCTTAAGTGGTGCGCACTTCGACTCAGTGCACACCAAGGCAACGTCGATATTGGCTTCTTTTCGCACACGTAGATATGCGACAGCAGCATAGGCACATGAACTGGCATCAACAAATATGTGCAACTGCACATCGTCAGCATCCGAAAGCAACGCAGAATAGCATCGTGGCACAGAAAGGTATTTTATGGATTGCGCACTGTTCCACCACTTCGACTACTGATCTGCCAGCTGACACGTTATCGCTTCATCCCACTGCACTTGTAGCTTCCACATAGCTTGCACCAGTATTTTAAACATATTGAAACATTTGCCAAAACCACAAACGGATCGTACATACTCATGACTATGACCAGCAACTCGCACTTCATTGGCCACCGTGTACCATTAAGAACGTATTGGGAAATTTTGTAAAATTGGAAGTGAAACTCAAGACTGTCATTCGCGGTGTTCCAGAACATACCGAGAATCTCTCCGGTTGTTGCTTTTCGCTCCATTCGTACGATAGGTTTGTCTACCTCGGCATCTTTGCCATTAAGTTGTTGTTGAACAAATTCGTTATTCGATACAAAATTGATTTTAACGGCTTCAGTAGTTACCTTGACGGCTTCCTCAGCACTGTTGAAAATTACGACTAGGTCATCAACGTAAACATTGTGAATGACAGTGCTCCCCTTGATATTGTTGACTGGAAATTAGAAGCGATGACGTTCTTAATATGCTCGGCACAACACGGTGAACAAATCGCACAAAATATCATTGAAGTCATTTTATACGTACGGATCGGCTGGTTGGGATTTCCCTCTCTCCACAAAAATCTTTCGGAATCTTGATCAGCCTCCCGAATACGCACCTGCGAAAACATCTCTTGAATGTCTCCAGCTACAGCGATGATTCCCTGATGAAATTTGTGGATGATAGTTACAAGCGACTTAGCTTGTTCCAGACCCTTCAACAAAACTGAATTTAGTGACACTTAGTTCGTCACTGCGGCTGCGTCAAACACGATACGCAGCTTTTGCGACTTGTGTGGGTTGATCACACTGAAGTGAGGGAAGGTACCATGTTTTTGGTCCTTCTCGAGCGGCTTCATCCGGCGTTAGTTGAGTTCCGTACTCCTTGTCAATATATTTGGCAATTTCGTTGTTGCACCGTTCGGCATATGCTGCATCACGAACCATTCGCGACTCGACATTTAACAGACGTTGTTTCGCCATAGCGTAACTAGGCGGAAGCTTAACGGTATCTTCCCGCCATAGTAAACCGATTTCATATCTCTTTCCGATGTCCTTAGTTGTTTCTGCTAAAATATGTTTTGTGCGACGATTTCTTTCCGAATCCAGAACCACTTTGCAACTGACAACGAAATTTTCCAACGGAAAGTAGTCTTCTACCATCCTGTTTAGCTGATTTAGACTTGTGGACTGACGAAGTTGTAACACTCTTGGCATTGCGACGAAATCTTGATGATGTGGGCCGTACACCACCCAACCCAGCTTGGTTTTTTTTGCGACTGGCTGGTCCTGTCTGCTTTGAACTGTGTTGCTAGGCACACCCAAATGACAGTTGTCAAGGCCTAGTAGTAACACAGGCTTAACGTTTTTGTAGCTTTGAACAGACAGTGCTGCTAAAAGCCTGTATTTGCTTTGATCGAACGATTTACTCGGCAAATTGAGGCCTTTGATAGCGCACAGATTTTTCACCGAGAAGTTATTATGACCGTTTACGCCTCTTATTTCACAAGACACTGCCCTGGAGGTTTCAGTTGTTTGGCTGTCACTATACCACTGCAGGCTTAGCGGCATGGTACCTCTTAACCCCAACTGTGCGGCGACTTCTTCCTCTAGGAGCCACACTGATGATCCTTCATCAAACATGGCATATACTGAGGCGCTACCGTGAGGACCGGTCAAAATTTCAGGCAAAATTTCAAAAATGCTGGCTTCGACATCTCTATGACAGTTCAATATGCATTCCCTATCAGCTGGCGGATTAGGCAAATGGCGACCTTGATGCAGCATGTACATGTACTACGACGACGACAATCAGCCAAACTGTGGCCTTTGTGAAGACATCCAAAACATACTCGATGTTGCTTTACAAAAGACCACTTAGCTGCACAATCAAGTGATCTGAATTTACGGCAGTCTATGAGAGTGTGTACCTGTTTACAGCACAAACACGATTGCTGCTCCTCACTAATGTGCAAGACTCGACGTGTTGACCCCCCACTTTGACCTAGTTGGCGATTAGCATACGTGTTTTGTCTCGGCTGTGGCATTATTGTATGGCTATAGCGCAAAGAAATATCGGCAACACCTGGCATAATCGACACAACCTTGGCCAAATCGCTCAACCAGTCGGCAAAAGTTTCCACAGTAGGATAAGGCGAAACGTTGGCAGCATACTTACTCCATTCGAACTGTTTTGATGGTGGCAACTTTGTAATCAGCTGTTCCAACAGAGTGGGATTTCTCAAATGATGTTCGTACTTCGCAGATTTGAAAAACGCCGATATATTGCGAACACGATTTGAAAATTCGAGAACTGGATCGAGGCGGTTGTCACTAATTGCTGGAAATGTCTGAACTTTCTGTAGCTGTGCGCGTATCAATAAATCGGGGCGACCGAAATTAAATTCTAGCTCCTTTATTATTTTTGGTACATCATTCGGATATATAAGCATTGATGTGACTGCGCGCTTTGCATTGCCTTATAAAGCTCTTTTCAGTTGCATAAGATTCTGCCTATTATAGTACCCGAATTCCTCTGTAGTGTCTACGTGATTCGCCGAAAACAATGGCCAATCTTCGGCACTGCCGTCGAAGGTTGGTAACGTATAGAGCTTAGCGGAAATATCAAAATGAGTTAAAGCTGCATTTGCTGACGTCGATGTTAGTGGCTGTACTGCAGGCAGCATTAGCTGCGGCACGTTCTGAGACGATTGTAGAACTGAAGGTGGCGGAACTGGATTTGGTGCATCAGCGATCTGAGCCGAATCTAGTTCGATACGTTCACGCAGCTCATTTCGCAACTCTTGTACACACTCTCTCAATGCGGTGATGCTTGCAACCTAAGCTGGCTGATGGTTGCGCTGCATGCTGTTCCGGAGCGCCAATTTGAGTGACATCATCTGAATCGGAGTTGCTTCCGTCTGCATTTGCAACAGCCTGTGATCTGGTTGATTTATCTCTGGTCTTCGCAGCACAAATTTAAGCAACGACTAATAGCGGGATGTTATCCTCATGATAAGCCAATTTAATGAAAGGTTTATCAAAACCCCACCACATGAAACGACGAATTTTAGTACTGCCTTGCAATTACTGATGACTTCTGACGACGACTTAAAAAGGTTGACGATTATTTGAGACGATGACTTACAATGATGACTGGACACAATGGCTTAATACGATACGTCTTTTACATATAGACGAATAGTTCGCGAAAATCTATAATTCTATTAATATGAGCTTTTCCACGTTGACTTGCAGGCACCCAATTGCCCAAAACAACTTGCACGTATAAAATAGTTGCGGACAAAATTATGTTTCTCTTAATACATTGACTTGCAGTCGCCCAAGTGCCCAAATCGACTTCACTAAAAATTAGAGCAGTCAAATTGTCTTTCGTTTTTAGCGGCTTTATTAAATTTTCCAAAAACTGTAAAAAACAATGTACAGGTGATTGTTGAAAAACGGCAGACTTCCAGCGCTAACGGGCGATGACGAAAAAAATTTTGTGAATAGCACCGTTAGCTATTTGCAAAACGGTACAATTCACAGGTTGAGACGGCAACGAAAAACGGCGAACCTCCAATGAAATGAACGATGACGACAAATTTGCAAATCAAAAACTAGCAACGAGAGCGATTTGCAAACGGTAGACACCTTACAGCTTAAAATGGTGACAACTCAGAGATTAACACGGCGACGAAAACAGCAAATTTGTAATGAAAATTCAAGTATACACGGTAGCAAGAGCGATTTGAAAATTAATATGTGGCGGCGGCAAGTAAAAGACTTCGTTTAATGTGTAAAACGATATACTTTGTACTTTTAATGATTTTAAAAACTTGAACAAATTAAAGGTAATGCAAAATCATATACAGAACAAGTATGTATGTATGTGCGTTGATCGTTGACTATGTTGATTGATGAGTGCTGATGATAGTCATCATAGCGATGCGTTTCAAATCGCTGCGCTTGCTACTCGTTCGCGCTCTGATTTTGCAATGAATCGTTTGGAATCGTTCAACTGGATTCTAGTGGTATAATTGCTAATTTCGTTTTGTCTTCTCATACTTTGTTACGGCGAATTCGAAGGATGGAAGGACAAGACGAAATGAAGTAGTTCAGTGTTGGGAATGACATATTGCATCATGAACATTTGCATTTATTTGTTAAACATACAATAGATAATTATGTGACAGTTCACTCCATGTAGTTACTTCCATTACAACCCTGTCCTATGGATGCTAGCTAGGCGGATAAATATAAGGGTATGTTACCGGAAACTTAATAAATAAATTATATATCAGAAAATGAATAAGATGAAATGAAATTAATGCTTAATTTCTAACCAAACCTATGAATGTTACTCAATCGCATAATGGTTTGCCGGGCCTTAAACATATGTTTACACATCAAATTTCGTGAGTACCTAGTACTCACGCCTTTTCTAAGAAGTTTCACTTCTATCATGTGTACGGTGCTACACACGCCTTTTTTGTTTTTGGTTTTTACTAATTTCGAAAAAGCATCGGTGAAGTGAAGAACAAAAGCGTGTACAAACGAGAAAATATATTAACAATGCCATTGCTAATATTTTGTAGTAGTTTTGTGCTACTATGATGTAATGCAGAGATGGAGTATATGGTCCTACCCTAGGACATCGCAATGTTAATTGGACCATATATTTAACATGAATCGTGGTTAGTTTTGGGGTACTCCTTGGTCCTTAGGGGGTACTCTTTACAAGCATGCATGAAATAGTCGCGATTTTTGGAAGGTCCGAACCCTGTCTACAACGACATGGACATGGTGCAGCGAATTAAAATACAGCGGCTCCGCTGGTATGGCCATCCCGTTCGAATGCACACCGATGCTGCAGCTTTGAAAGTGATCAACTCGGAACCCGCTGGTGGTAGCAGAGGAAGAGGGAGGCCCCCAGTTCGATGGAAAGACCGAGTGGAGAAAGACTTGGCTTTACTCTGACAATTACAATTGGTGCAAAAGAGAAACAACTAGCGTGTTTTGTTGCACTCTTACAAAATAGCTTAGGCGGTTAAACCTAGATCTAAAGTGCGATCAACTAAAAAAAAATTAAGACGATGCAAATATTTTTTCTTCATGATTATGTACACTAACTAAAAAACTAGGTACTGTTATACCCGTTTATGTATTAATTGCTTTGAATCTGTACGATTCACAAGCAGTTTTATTTTCTTATCTGAATTTCGAGTTTGCTCACTTGGAGATCTAGGTGTGCGATATGTGATTTGGAGGGGAGTTAGAAGGGCTGTCAATTCTTTAAAGGCTACGATGGAACATGTTCTATACACTGAGGGAAATAATGCATAGTAAAAATGAATACTTTATATTTGATTATCGTTTAAAAAAGTTTGAATTTAAAAATAATATTTTCTTACAAAATTTATTACGCACGTATTTGACTGTTCACATCTGAGTATATATACGCACCCCAATCATGCAGGGCGCCGCTCTGGGAGCGGTGACAACACACAATCATACACAGTACATGTTTATCCGTACAAATCGCGTGCTGGGGTGTTGATGGATATTCAACATTTGAAAGCAAATTTATATGCCTGGGTGTAGCTGACTGCGCAAGATGCATGCCACAATTTGTTGATATCCAGAGATGGTCAGGGTTTGAATTCCACTGCAGGCAACTTGCAAGCTAAATATTTTTTTATAGTTTTTGTCTTGATAATTCATTTCACGGATGCTTCTTCAGAACGAACGCGGTCATTTTAATATGCGCGTAATTGAATTGAATATTTACCAATATACAGTACTTTCGTTGACGTTTATAGTCAGATCAATTACGTTTCTATTTGATTTTAATATTTTTTTCCCTCAGTGTATCATACACACATACATATATATACCTGAGTTGGAAGAGCTGCCAATTATTTAAAGGCTACGATGGAGCGTGTTCTGTACTATACCTTTTGCAGGGTGATCCGATGGAAGGCAAGGCGCTTGTTTTCAGGTTAATAGTATAGATTTGTTTGAACAATTTTAATCCCAAAATTAATATCGTTAATATAAATAGATACATACAGAGCAGATCGTTAAACAAACTTAGTAATTTCAAATGAATTAAATTTAGGAGAGTGTTGTTAATTGAATAAACTATATATAAAGCTACTGGAGCAATGGTTTGGTATCGAGTAGGGATGTCGGAAACACATCGTTGCCTCGAAAATGTCGACGTTTTGCTTGGATACATCGAAAATTTTCCACTCGACGTATAAATAGTCGATGTATCGATGCATCGATGTTTGTTTTAAAGCTGACATCTCTTGTACATTGAACCGTCATTCCAGTTTTTCAATTGTACAAAAAAGAGTAGTGACTTTGACCAAAAAATGTAAATGGCTCCAAAATTTCCGTTAGAAATATAATTAGCTCAGTTGCAGTAATTTATCTAAAATTTTCTACAATTTTGCTAATAACATATTTTTTTGTAAAATATTATCTGGAAAATCCTATGCAAATCGATGCATCGATGTATGCCCTTCGATGCATCGAAAAATATTGACGTACATCTCGATGCATCGAATAAATGAAAAACATCGATGTATTTTTTCCACTGACATCCCTAATATCTAGTGAGTCGGCCGCATTCTAGAGCTGCAAAAAAAATCGATTTTCACAACATCGATGTTTCTACAATAGTTGCGTTCCCTAACTCGCAAGAAGATGCAAGAATTTACAGGAATTTACCAGAAAGCGTTCCCGTACTCGATTCTCTGGTAAAGTAGGGGAAAAATGGGAGAGTAAAATTGATCCTCTCTTTGCCAGAAGTTGCCAGATTTTACTCGAAGGATTTTTGCTGGTAAAATCTGGTAAAGTGTCAAACCATCAACAGTTCAAACGATTCGAAAGTTGAATAAGCAAAAAAAACGTACATCTGCCTTTTCACCTTCTTAAATATATCGCAGCGAAGAAATATCAAGTTTGGTAAGTATTTTTGTTAGTTTGCTTGCGTATTTGCATATAATTTAGCAGATCGGCAAATTATAAAAAAACTGCTATGTAAACAAAAAATGGCGCCCACGGTGTATTTGACAGTTTTACTAGTTTTTACCCGAAAAGCGTTCCCGTACCTATTGGATTTTCTCTCTTTCTCTGAAAGCAATTATGCTTTTTGACAGTTTTATAGGTTTTATCTAGAAAATTTGAGGAACGAAACTAATAATTGTTGACAAAAATGGATTATAATCGATTAAAATAAAATTTTTAGTAAAAGCTATTACGCATGTTCTGCAAATCATACGATTTGAAATCAGTGCTATTTACAAAACCTATTTTGGAGATTTCTTAAAAAGACAAGTAAGAGCAGCGCTGTCTTCGGCTATGCCGAAGGCTTCTTACCTTTCATGAACACCTGAAAATTTTACTTTAACAGATTACTGCATTTGAAAAAATTTATATATTTACAGAATATATAGATAGAGGAGATACATATATTAATGAAAAACCATATCTGATTTTCACTGCTGTGTGATCGGTATGTAAACCGGTAACACAATTTAATTGGGTTAGACTCCTACATAAAGGAGATATATCGTAATAACTGGTATCTAAATAATCAGAGGTTTAAGAGATAAAGTTCATACAGCATAGATTTTGACGATTTTCACAGTAGACTTTGTATTATTATTTATAGAATAGCTTACGAAATTTATCTGTTTTAGCAGTCCAAATAAAGGAGGTTTACAGTAAAATCTGAACAATCAGTTATATGGAGGATATAAATAGGCTACAGTGACCCGCTTTTTGTTAATTTTACTGTATAATAAAATATTGCGAAATTTCATGTTTCTAGCTGCATATATGAATAAGTTATAATAAAGAATCTCGAATCTGAACAATCAGTTGTATGGAGGCTATAGGATATAGCGACCCGATCTTCGCCATTTTCACTGTAAGTATTTTTTTGATAACGGGTGGAAATATTGCGAAATGTTATGTTCCCAGCTGCATAAATGGAGGAGTTATAACGAAAATTCTCATAACAGAACAATCAGTTGTATGGGAGATATATGTTATAGAGACCCGTTCTTTATTTTCACTATAAGTATTCTGTTAACAATGAGTAAAAACGGCGCGAATTTTCATGTTCCTAGCTGCATAAATGGAGAAGTTATCGCAAAAAATCTCATATCTGAACAATCAGTTGTATGGAGGCTATAGGTTATAGCGACCCGATCTTCGTCATTTGGACTGAAAGCATTCTTTTTTAATGAGTGACAACAGTGCCGAATTTCATGTTCCTAGCTACTTAGATGGAGGAGTTATAACGAAAAATCTTATATCTGAACAATCAGTTGTATGGGAGCTATAGGTTATAGTGACCCGATCTTTGTAATTTTCACTTTATTTATTTATTTATTTAGTCAATAAACACAATGGTTCTTACTGACTACTCACTTAGCGCTAATACAAATCATTCAAAATTAGTTCGAAGATAAATTACGACTAAAATAAAAATTGCTACATTGGTTTATTAAATGCATGAGAGTTAAAAAGATGAATTCAACAGAAGAGTCAACTGATTCTTAGAAACTGAAAAATCAAACGAAATGGAATTCGAGATCTCATTAAATTCGCGAAGCGCCCGTGCAATTGGTGCATTGGATTCATAATTGGTTTAGAAAATCTTAACGTAAAAAGGGTATGAGCTTCGTAAAGTTCTTGCCGGAATGAGAAAGTTTATGCGTTGCAACAGAAACTCACAATCAATGTCCCCTTGAATTAAATTAAAAACGAAAGACAGCGATAGTATCGACCTTCTGCGGTCAAGCGACTTTAAGTTTGTTAAAAGCAGGCGGGAGTTATAGGATGGAATAGGGTCCAAGAAATTTAAACATCTTAGAGCGAATTTCAGAAACACCTTTTGCACCCGTTCAATTCTTGCTATAGCAAATTGGTGATAAGGTCTCCAAATGAATGAAGCATATTCCAGCCTGGACCGAATAAACACAGTAAACAATAATTTAATTGTGTAAGGATCTGAAAAGTTAGCACTATTTCGTCTCATGGTGGAATAATAACAAGGTGTTGTCAGTAGCGACGTGTTTGTTGTAATTTTGACAACATCGGCATGCTTATTTTCAGTGCTGCCGATCTTAATTTCTATACTACTACAGTATATTTTGCTTTGCTGCCTCTATGCTTAAGTGCAAATTTAAGATACCTACCCCAAAATGCGCATCAGAGGCATTATTTTTTAAATTTATAAGGAAACTGCTCCAATAGATGCATTCAACATACCTGCACATTGGCGATACCTGCCTTAAAAATTGTGCGACTAGTATCAATTATAATAATTATCAATGAAAGTATTACGTTTACCTGCACTGGCCCTATTTTGCTCATCTCGCAGAACAACGAAAATGGCTATCAATTTATGTAGTTATATAGATAATTAGATAGCAATCGGTAAAAATTTCGCTTGCAGTAATTTCTACATGGTAAGTGCTCCGCCATTATTTGGTTTCATAGGGATTCGCATACCTTCCTCATTGAAGTAGTAAAGAAAATTCGCTTAAGTGCCTTTTTCGGTTACGTGAACCAGTTTTTCGTGCAAAGAAGGATGTGCAGCTAAGCAAAATATACTGTATTCGTTGGGAAATAGTATCTAAAATGTTCCATTTTAGTAATTCGTTTTATCGCGATTTTTAAAGAACTTGGTGTTTCAGAACGATATTAATATTTAAAATTGATGGATTTGTATAATTTTTGTCCCCAAAATGTAAAAAAAAATAAAAGATATCGTGGTTATCAATGGAAAAAACGTACACAAAAATCGTATGGAAAGTCAATTTTTATATTAAATAACTTTTGCTGCATTGTCATAATATTGAGCCAAATGGACTACTGATACGCTAGAATAGAGTGACTGCATGGTTAAATTAGGAACTCGCTTATATTATCGATATTCATGTGTTTTAATCATTTACAGTCTTATGGGAAATTGCCTTATTTCACCGCCTTTACCTTTTTAAAGTTACAATATATGTCCAAGCTGTGTGGAGCTGCCGATACAAACATATATTTAGGCTTATAGGCCTGCAATTATACATTTTTCTACATTTAATTTGAAATAGTATGCACCAACGGATTAAAAGTAGTAAATAATTAATACCTTTTCTACTACTTTAAAATGCGTGACCGGAATAGACCTGCCGAAAAAGTGAGGTTAAGTAACTGACAACACCTTGTTATTATTCCACCATGATTTCGTGTCCCAAAACCTAGAATCGAGTAGGACTTCGATATAATAAAATTGATCTGACTTGAGAAAGAGAAATGTGAGTCAAAAATCACTCCAAAGTCTTTGATCTCATCCACAGATTGAAGGACATTATTAGAGATATTGTATGACGATTGCAGAGGATCACGAGATTTGGAGTACGTAATTTGACAACATTTTTTAATATTTAAAGATATAAAGGAATTAGTACACCAACAGGCAAGTTCATTAAGACCAGCCTGAAGCCTAGCTACATCGTTTAAATTTCTTATTGCGGCAAAAATCTTCAAGTTATCTGCGTATAATAAGTGATTAGCAAATTAAAAGCAACTGCTTACATCATTTATAAATAGGACGAAAAGTAGAGGACCTAGAACACTTGCTTGAGGTACCCCTGAAGTGGCAATGAAGGGAGCAGAGGATTCGCCCCCAATCGTAACCAGACAACGCCTTTCACTTAGATATGATTCCAACCATTAAAAGAAAATCGAGTGAAAACCAAAAGAGCCCAATTTACGTAAGAGAATTCTATGTGACACCGTGTCAAAAGCTTTGGAGAAATCTGTGTAGATGCAATCTACTTGAAGTCCGGACGAAAATGATTCAATGCAATATTCGCTGAAAACGGCCAGGTTGGAGACCGTGGACCTGCCTGATACAAAACCATGTTGGTTGGAAGAAATTAAACTTTTCGTAGCAAAGTATACTTTCTCTTTAATGATAGCATCGAATAATTTGGAAGTAGTCGACAGCTTACAAATTGGTCTATAGTTTCGTACATCATTCTTTTTGCCACTTTTAAAGAATGGTGTTACTGTAGTCAATTTCCAATCATCAACGAAGACACCGGCTGCTAGAGATTTATTACCGAAATTACCGAGAGGCCATCCACGTCTGTCTGAGACGAGGGCTTCAAAGCTAAAATTCCTTCTGATAGATCCTCAGAGGATAGATTCAAATTACCAAAATTTAGAGAAGAAAACTGATTACATTCGGGAAGATTATAGGAGTCTATATTGTCTCGGACAAAGTTAGATTGGAAAAACTCGGCAAATTAATTGGCAACCTCACACGGAGAGCTCAGCACTTTATCATCCAAACACACGGCAGCTGGTACATTCGCACATGACTTGTTGGATTTGATAAATTGCCAAAAAGCCTTTAGACTCGATATATGTAATTACGGTAAAGAAATTTGTTTAAGCAATTAAATTCTTTTAAATAACACTGATATTTGATGCAGAATTCTTGATTCTTAGTTTTTATATACTTTTTGTAGAATTTGTTACGCAGATTTTTAAGTTTCTTTAATTTAGGTGTATACCATGGGAACTTTTAGCACCGCTTTTATTTGCGGAATATTAGAGAAGCATATATCCAACAGTGTCGATTTAAATGCATTAAAGCAGTCAGTGACATTTTAGCCCGAAAGCATGTCATGCCAATTATTAGCAATTCTGTTGGCCGGTTTGTTGACGGAAAATGCATAAAATTCGACTCTAAGCAGCATTGAAACATGATTTTTGTCAGCAGGAAAGAAGGGAAAAAGACATTGAGAGATGGTAGAATCAAAGTTGCCAGTAACGAAAATTAGATCAAGAATTCTATTAAGTATGTTTTCAAAATAATTAATTTTAACTAAATCTAAACTTAAGAGGTTTTCAATGAAATATAATTCAAGGGAAGTTGTTATATTAGTTGGAATTAGCCCAAAGTTGGAAAAATGTTTTGACCTTATAATGTTCGACAATTTTTATTGAGCTCGAGGCCGTTTTTAATAAAAAAACTTATTGTGGAAAAGCAACAATAATTTGAAAAGATGGTAGAAGTGATAGCTATTTCGGAAATCACCACATTTCCTCATCACACTTCTTTCAGTAGGATTCGAACCGACGATCCCACTGACTCAGCCAGTTGCCTACGCACTGTGCTAAGTTAAAATTATCGTTGCTTTTTTCCCACTTTTTCTTTTGCTAAGCCAACACAACACACACGAAAGACGTTATAATGATTTAAATCGAAAAATTCTTCATCGTAAAAATTAGAGTTTACCCATGTTTCAACAAAAATTATGATGTCCGAGTTCAAATGGCCACTCTGAGTACGTATGCTTTCAGACTTGGTGCGAATGCCCCCCATATTCTAAAAGTGAATTTTTAAATCATTGAATAAAGTAAATTTTTTGCATAACGCTACATTTTGTTTTTGAGAGGATCGCCCTTTTGAAAATTCTGAAACGGTCGAACGCAGGATTCAAGACCTGGTCAATAAGAGATGGCGCAACCGCAAGCTTAAAATTAATTCTCTTAAAAGAGTTAATATCTTCATTTTTCCTAATAAGTTTAAAGCAAGAAATAATAGATTTGTCGATAGTAGAGTTTTTAGCAACATATGAAATTATATCATCCTCGGAAACCGGTGGTCTAAAAGAGGAAAGGTGAATCCATTGGTTCATGGTCACTACATCCAGTTCCGTGCTACTGTTAACACCTAAGACTACATCCGATGCCTTATTATGCGTTTTTGGCTTTTTATTTTTAAAAATAGACCACTGTGAAGGAGGCTGAGAATCACATTGTGGAAAAACACTCGCTGTATTGTTCGCAGCAGCAGCAACAGCAGCAGCGAACGAGACGTAGGCAGCGTTCGAGTCAGCCGATGAACGAGAAGAATTGGCGTTAACTCCGACAGCAGAGGATGAGCAGCGAAGTCAGCATAATCATTCTCAACCAATGGCCCATACCCATTTACAGCAGCATTAGAATCATCCGTTGATCGAGAGGGGTTGACGTGAGCGGAGGTTGAAGCGGCAAACTCAGCAGAGCCATTCTAATTTACAGCACCAACAGCGGCATCAGCAAGCGAGGGAGACGGAGTGTTGGTATCAACCAATTTACGAGAGGAGTTGACGCTGACTCCCGACGCGGAAGGCGAAGCAGCATAAATGGCAAAATTAGCTATAACCGAAGACTTAGGTTTGCTACCTGCCTTTTTGTTATGCACACAGTTACAAGCATTTTCACGCATGGGTTTAATTTCAGCAGTGATAGTAGTGACAGCAGAAACCATATCATATTGGCGAAGACTACACTGTAACAGGTGAATATCATCTTGCATTGACATTGTTTTAGTTATGAGTTGTTTATTGTCTTCACGTAACTCACTAACCATAGCAACAATACGGCTATTTTCTGCTCTAAGAGCTGCAATTTCACCCAACACTGATTGCAACATTAGCTGCTCATTTATATTAGCACTATGCTAATGCACACCTTCATTTGTGGTTAGCTGGGATGGAGAGCCAAAGGTTGACATTATTGTTTGCTGTGACAAGCTACTCAAACAGCTACTTTGATCGTCGAGTTGGTCATTCCGAGTAGTTAAACTACTAGGGCAGACAGCAACAACACTATTCTCACTATTCTCCTGAGCAACAGAGGGCGGCGGTGAACGAAGAGAGTTTCGCCGATCAGTAGAGCAGTCATTGCATAAATACGATTTATTCGACGAGAGCAAAAACTCCATAATGTTTACACATTTTAGGTGATAAAGTTCATTGCACTTTACGCATTGTACTTTTTGTACTTTTACTGCGATCTTTCCACTTTAAGGCCACAAAGGCACGGCATTTTGATGCAATTATTAAATTAAATCAAAACTTCCAAATAGGGTCACTATTTCAATAGTTATAAATTGAGTTCATCACTGCACAAGTAATTTAAAAGTCTAGCCTCATTTATAAATATATGCATGTTGTGCACTAATGGCAGCAGAAAAACTATAATAAATTAGAGCGCAAATCGAAACACATCCGCACGCAACGATGTTTCTTCTTGTTTCTGTTGATAATGGGTGGAAGTATTGCAAAATTTCATGTTCCTAGCTGCATAAATGGAGAAGTTATAACGAAATATCTCATATCTGAACAATCAGTTGTATGGGAGCTAGTATATGTTGTAGTGGTCCGATTCGTCCGGTTCCGATAAATGATTAATACATCATAAAAATACATCCACCTACCAAATTTCATCCGGATATCTCGAAAACTGAGACTAGATTGCATACAAACAGACGGACAGACAGACAGACAGAAGGACATGGCTAAATCGACTCAGCTGGACGTTCTGATCATTTAAGTATACATTTTAATGGGTCTAACTCTTCTTATTCTGGTACTTACAAATAGGGTTGCCAGATTCTGAAACAGAGAAAGGAGTACATTTCTATTTTCGATAGAAAAAAAGCAGTACAGAACTTAAATGTGCAATTTATTGTTACAAATTACCATTATTTAGGTACAAACAAACACGGATATCATAGAAAACTTTTTCAAAGCAACAATAAATGTTAAAAATAAATAACTAAATTCTACAAAAGAATTCAAGGTTATTCCTGAATGTATGGCAATTTTTTATTCTTATAATTTTTCTACCCGAGCGCCATGCACCTACCTGCCTACGACCATGCTTACACCTTTTCACTATCACACTTAACTTTACTTACTAAGTAGCGTTCGCCACAATATGAATGGCAAAGTACAGGGCGTAAAATAATAACTGTCGCAAAGGTTTTTCGAAAAATAAAAGAGTCCTTTAAAGATTTTGCGAAAAAAGTATTTTTTGCTAACTTCATAAATAGTTAACTTCAATTTTATTAATTAGTTTTATAACTTTAATCCTCATTTCCAATTGCCAGCTTTGGGAGATAAGTACATGCTTTTTTCAGGTGTATTTTTTCTTAGATTTTGTATAAAAACAAAAAGAAAACTGTATAAGTATAGGGTTGGTCGAATGAATGGCCTTCTAGTCACCAGTTCCGAGTCTTTTCGATTGCTGAGTATGAGGCCTTATGTTGGACAAAAGACGGAGTATAAAGGAGCCAAATGGAGGAAGTTAGCCTATGGTTACAGAAGATATCGTCACTACAGACGAATAAAGGCGCGCTAGTGTTTTGACGGCGAAAAAAGGCGCGTAAAAAATTTTTCGAAAAAAGATGCTTATGAAAAACTTCGGCGAAGTATGTTAAGAGTCTTTGACGCTGAAGTTTTTTTATGCGTCTTTTTTCGCCGTCATTTTTTGAGCTCGCACCTTTATTCGTGTCTAGTGACGATATGTAATAAAGTAACCGACGAGGACTTGCGTGCCGCTTGAGCTTTTCTCTCAAAGTGTTTACCGCTGGTAAACGCAAATGAAGGTTAAAATTTAAAAACTTATTAATGAAATTTAAGTAAAATCTGTGGATAATTAACAATAAACTACTTTTTCGCAAAATCTATAAAGTTCCCTTTTATTTTTCAATAAAACCTGTGCAACAGTTATTATTATACGCCCTGTATATGATAAAATATTAATAGCTGGAAAAAGGAGTACAAAAGAAGTACAAAACTAAGAAAGGAGTACATTTCCAGATATTTTTTTTTTGGGAGTACAAGGGAGTACATTACAATAAAAAGGAGTACGTTTACTCCCAAAAGCAGTACGTCTGGCAACCCTACTTACAAACATCGGACCAAAGTTATAATACCATTTCATGCTCATGAAAGGTATAAAAATAAAAAAATTGCACTAAGCCAATTGATATGACGGAAATTATGTATTTCTAGTAGTTTCTACAAAAACAATATTTAGTATAGGTTGCAGGTAAGGTCGAGCATAACATGAAAATAGGTTTCTTTTAGTTCGTGAACCCTCCATTTTTATTTTATTTAAAAACAACCATTATGTTCGTACTTGATGCACTTATTTTTTAACAGCTTGACTCGTTTCTGATTTTAGAATTAAAACATATTTTGGAAAGGGAGTTTATAGAGCTTTAAAACAATGTATAATACTTAACTCATTTTAGAGTTAGCCTGTTGGGAATTTTCATCGGGTAAAATATAAAACCCCTATTTTTCTAAATTTTTTTAACTTTGAAAATCGCTTATTTGAAAAATTACTACATAAGGTGCCAAATATGAGTATTTATCTAAAAGTCCATTTATTTTCAAATAAATTGGTACCTCACCTAATGCAATTGCATACAAATTGTCGAAGTTCAGCGATTCAAGCAAAAATACGGTATTGAATTTATTTGTGTGTATGTATCGGACTTTCAAATTTTTTGACCATGTCTAAAGATTTCATTTACTGAAAATTGATATATGCATTAGCTCTTTAGCAAAAAAATGTGTTTTCAGTGAAAATTTTGCAAAACGGGAGTGGCATCGCCCACTTATAATATATATGTTTATCTCAATAACTACATACTTCACCGATCTCGACCAAATTTGATATACACATTCTTCTTAGCCTCCTTAGCACCGTCTTGAAATTTTTTGAAATTGAACAATATATTTTAGTTTTACCCATAGCGCACGATCTACTCACCGTCCCTTTTACAAGTAGCGAAGGAATTTTCTGCGATTTTAATCGATTTCGCCCCACAGCATCGATGTTGTGTAAAAAATTTAAAAAATCAATGTATCGATGTCAGAATCAATTTTTTTGCACACCAACCGCATTCGTCATTAGAGTGATCAACCCGCACCGTTTGCTAACAATATAAAATGGTATAAATGCTAGAAATTCATTACTAGTACAAAACTTAAAAGTTCATTACAATGGTTAATATGATTTAGGGTACAATAATATGCATAGTAAGAATGATAGCTTATAATAATACAGGGTGTCCCAGAAGTAACCTGCCAAACTTGAGAAGAAGGCAGGTGGGGTGGTGAGCTCCCTGATAAGCAAACATTTTGCAGGCAAAAGTGTCACCGTTTTTGAAATATTTAAATTTTTTTGAATTAAAGAAAAAACGTGCCTTTTCATGTATTTTCTTTAACTGCATCTACAAACAAGCCTATACTTAGTAAATTTTTTATGTAAAATACTTTCAGATTGTTGCTTCTCCATACTCAAATGCAATGTAGTTAAAATACATTACGGAACCATTATAAAATAAGGACCATATTGCGATTTTTAACTTTTTGATATTTTCTTCCCAAGCTTTGACTATCTCTGGTGAAAAAAGATGTACTGAGCTATAACTTTACATTGCATAAAAAATTGCTCATTTAATAAAGATTTCAGAAAGGTGCCACTCTTACTATTTCGAATAGAAAACAAAAAAAATATAGCCGCTTTTGTGGGTAAAGGACTGAGACACGCTAGAATGTATTTAATAGATTTAAATTTAAGTTGGTCTTGTTACCGACCAATGACATGCTAAATAGTACAAAGGTACATTATTACTTGCCCTGACATTATTTTGTGTTACTTACCGAAAATAATGAAAGTGGGTTTTGTGAAATTGGACCCTTCGAACATTGTGATATTAATACTATGACAGAGAACACGCAGTATACGTCGCATGAATATGCGGATATTCACCTATTTTACGGTGAAGCTTGCTGTAATGCCAGAGCTGCTCAAAGACTCTATGCAGAGCGATACCCGAATCGTCGGCATCCGGGTCGTGAAGTATTCCCCCGCAACCATAGAGAAATTTCTGAAGGTAAGTAATTTTTACACCTTTCTTGTTTGAAGCCATTCTTCTTTTAACTCATATATGTAATACTCCTATATTGGCAGTACGAGCTAGTACCGTCCGAAAACACTACAGTACAGATATATTAATAAACACGTACGAAAGAAAAGGAACACATACGTTTATAAATAAACATGTACACAACACATATACGAAAACGGCACAATATATTGACAAAAACGGTTCTAGACTGTCTCGCTTTGATTTCGGAATGCTAACACATTGAGAAGTTAGCTTACTGCCAATATAGAACATATATGTTTTAACTATCATTTTTAACTTTTTTAAGGTCGCATACCTGGAAGGCGTGGGGGCGAGACAGGACGTCTTGCAACGGTAGATGTTAAAGTTGTGTTAGAGGAAGTGGAACTAGGTCCCTCGACTTCAGTGAGAATGATGGAAAGACGGACTGGAATACCAAAAACTACAGTTCACAAAGCTTTAAAATACCATCCCTACCACATTTAACGTGTTCAGACTCTACAAGAAAGAGATTACCTGTCGAAGGTTAGATTTTGCCGTGAAATGTTGCGAATGCATGATTCAGACCCCAACTTTTTTAATAAAATAATTTGGAGCGATTACTCATCATGCAAACGTGATGGTTATTTTAATTTACATAACCTTCACAGTTGGCAAATAGACAATCCTCACGAAATGAGATAAGATCGTTCGTAGTACCAGCACAAAATAAACTTATGGTGCGGTATGATTAATTGTCAGATATTGGGACCTGTGGAACTGCCGCCAACGCTCAACTCCCACAGTTATTTAAAGTTCCTTCAGGAACGGCTTCCAACTCTTTTAGAAGATGTACCCCTAAACCTGCGGCGAAGACTATGGC
>NW_016159797.1:24582-25753 GCF_001687245.7 Rhagoletis zephyria | reverse complement strand
TGGGACTGAGAAATATTATTTTCTACTTTTTAGTCCATTTATAAAAGCGTTGTATATTAAAAAGTTTTTTTTTATATTATTTATTTATAACCAAATGGACAAGGGCGGGTCTGACTTTATATGTATATAACAGGGTTGTTGCGAATATTCGCATTCGCATTAATTTAAGCTTTCGCATTCGCAATAATCAATGCGGAGCTTTTGCGAATGCAAACAAAATGACAATTTGTAGCCAGTGTTGCCGTTTTGATCCATTTACTTCAAAAGTGATACGTGTTTGTGGAAATTTTCGGAAGATACTTTAATTTTTCGCTCATTTCGCGAGATACTTAAATTTTCCGCGTAGTACAAGTTTTGATACATTACAAAGATAAAATAACTACATACATATGTATGCACTGCCAGCTTTAAAATTTGGTCGAAAATATTTAAACTTTTGAGGTCAAATAAGCAGACTGCATGCATTTTTAATTAATTTACTTGCGGCTACAGAGCGTATATTTTCAGATTTAAAATTTATCCCATATAAAAGAGAAATTCATTTTCATTACAAACTGTTGAGAATATAGCGGGGCATATTTAACGGGTGATTTTTTAAGAGCTTGATAACTTTTTTTTTAAAAAAAACGCATAAAATTTGCAAAATCTCATCGGTTCTTTATTTGAAACGTTAGATTGGTCCATGACATTTACTTTTTGAAGATAATTTCATTTAAATGTTGACCGCGGCTGCGTCNCGAACCGAACACTGATTTTGGTAATAAAATTCAATGATTTGCAAGCGTTGCTCGTTAGTAAGTCTATTCATGATGAAATGTCAAAGCATACTGAGCATCTTTCTCTTTGACACCATGTCTGAAATCCCACGTGATCTGTCAAATACTAATGCATGAAAATCCTAACCTCAAAAAAATCACCCGTTATAATCAAAATAAAGTAGACACTGAAGGTATATTTAGTTTTACTCTCCCTTTTAAAACTTTGGCGAACTCACATACGAGCTTTTACATTTTGTTGATACGCGGTTTTGTACTTTAAACGAGGATATGTATGTTTGTGAGTGTGCATTACATGACTTTTTGGTTATTGACATTAATAACAAGTAAGAAAGTCTAAGTTCGGGCGGAGCCGAACATTAAATACCCGGCGCAAGTATTAAATATATGTTTTT
>NW_016159797.1:13256-24454 GCF_001687245.7 Rhagoletis zephyria | reverse complement strand
CTTTTATGTGGCAAGCACAATAACCATACCGAGTTTGGTACAAATTGGTATAACGGTTAACGAGATACATATATGTGATCATAAGTGGGCGGTGCCACACCCATTATCCAAAATTCTATCATAAACGTATTTCCTGGCAAAGAATTGTTGCAACCATCATTTTGAATAAATTAGCTTTAATATTTACTGATTTATCGAGGATTTCGTATTTCTCGAAATTACCGTTATATGGGAGGTAGGCGTGGTTATTGTCCGATTTTGCCCATTTTCAATACCATCCGTCCTACGCCCGAAAGAAGTACACGTACCAAGTTTCGTTAAGATATCTTAATTTTTACTCGAGTTATCGTGTGCACAGTCGGACGGACAGACAGTCACCGCTTAATCGATTTCTCTTTTCATTCTGATCATTTATGTATACATTTGTCTATATCTATCTCGATTCGTTTTGCCTGTTACAAACAACCGTTATGTGAACAAAGTTATAATACCCTTGTGCACAGGTGCGCTCGGGTATAAAAAGAAAATGTATGAAACCAAATAGCATTTTTAACAGTTTTTTTCAAACTTGATACTTTTCTTTCTTTCTTTTTTTTATAAATTTTTTCATGACGTCACGGCAACACTGTTTGTGGCCAATATTTTTTCCTTTGGTCGTAGGAGTATTTCTGTAACAAAACTGGTCAAATGTCATATTTATCAACTTTGATAAAAATGTCTTTAAACATACTATTTCTTAAGCTATATATCCGAGCTATCAATGGGCAGTCAAACAAGTTCCCACTTCTACTTGACCTTTGACGTACGTCAAAGAGAACATACTCCTTTTAATACATTTTTTTTGTTTCTGTGCTTTAAATACCTGTATTGGTTTCTTTTTTCACTCTGGTTTTTTTTTACAAATCTTGTAAAAAACTACTAGACATAAACAAGAGAGTGTGTACTTTAATTATAAACTAAATTTTCGTGATTTGCCTTAATTCACAAAGAACCTAACCAGCATTTTTTTTATTTTTTAGGAGAAGCAAAAACATTACAAAAATCAAATCATTCATACGGAGAGGGCATCATAAAAAGCATTTTAATATGTATATCCTACCAAAATCTGTGAAAAACGAAGTTTCGAAAAAAGTGTTGGTTAGACCCTTTGCGAATTAAGGTAGCGATATATTAATTTCAATCATTTCAAATGGGGCTCTTTGGGGAATTTATTTTTAGCAAACATTTTAAAAACAGTAATTTTGTTTATTTGTAGGGCAATATTTTTTTTCATAGGGATATACATTGGAGACTTCTGTGGTAAAACTCTCCCCTATATCTCCCTTCTTTGCTATTTAAAGTCAAAGAGTAATCTCCTTCAATATGGACTTCCAGCAGAAATGGACAATGGATAAAGAGGATCAATGCTCAAATACTTAAAATGCTATAGGTCTGACCTTAAATTAGGTAAGAATTACGTAACTATCTGAGACCCTCATCATCCCTGATTCCAATAATTCAAATGCTTTTATAAAAAAATAACAATATTCTGATCCCATTCGGCTGGCACAGCCACGACTTTGAAACAGAATTTTGTTAAAAATTTTCATTCCTGGAAAATAATAAGTTATTTTCTATATCCACCTATTTAGCTCGCTATAAGCACAGATTTTTCAAACCAGTCGCAGAAGAAAGTATTAAAAATGAATTACAACAACTACAATCAAAAAATGCTGATGACGTTACAGGTTCCCCAAATTCTGAAACAGCCAAAGGAACGAGAATGAAGAGTTCTTTTTAAAAAGCTTTAGAAAAACCTAACACATCCGGTAAGCGTTGTTTAAACAACGATCTCGCCATTATGGTAAATTCTTCAAGTGAAGATGAAAGTCAGGAGGATACATCCGACATTTTCAGCCCCGATGCAATTATCATTACTTTCTGTTAAACATAATGTTCCAATTTTTAAATTTAAGTACTAAATAAAATAGATATTATTAAAAACTACTAACTTTTACCTTTTTTATTTACTTATTTAAACAACATACTTTTCTTACCTTATTGTTTCTTAAAAATAATTGGCATCCGCATTCGCATCCGCATCCGCGGATGTTTACTGCATAGCATCGCAGTTGAAATACATACATATAAAAAAGGCGTGTTAAGCACCGTACACATGATAGCAGTGAAACTTCTTAAGAAAGGTGTGTGTACCAGGTACTCACGAAATTTGTTGTGTAAACATATGTTTACGGCTCGGCAAACCATTAGGCGATTGAGTTATACATACATAGGTTTGGTTGGAAATTAAACAATAAATTCATTTCCTTTTATTCATTTTCTGATATATAATTTATTTATTAATTTTTCGGCAACACCACTTTATATGAATTCGCCCTTATAGCATCCTCAGGACCGGGTTGTAATGGAAGTGACTGAACGTTCACGTTTTTGATCGGAATCTTCAAGCAGAGAACATCAAATTTCACAGTAATTCTTTTCAAGTGCGGTAAAGTTTACAAGCGAAAAAAAAAGTATTTTTTAATATTTTATTCCGGAGCCTCCCACTTTCCCCTCATCATATTCGAATTCGTAAGAATCTCTTTTTTTACCTTAATTACAATGTAGAGGTAGAAAATCTAGTATAATAGTTTTCGAGTGCTAACAAGACTCCTTTGCATTAGGAATTTATTTGGACCAGCTTTGCAGCGACGTGGACGGATACAAAGTCCCTTCTTGTCAGCAAGTCATCGGGACCAGACAACTTCCAATAGGGGCTGCTGTCGGCGAATCAAGCCAGTTAAAATTATTTCAACGTATTGCACTCAAAAACAAAAGTTTTCATTGATGCTTTTATACATATATGTACATATACTTAGTACGTACCCTGCAAAAAATTGTGCGACTAATCTCTAAAGAGAGTATTCCGAGATTACTCTCAATCGGGTACGATTGGGCATTAATTAGTCGCAACTAGTCTCATACGGGTACTAATGGAGGTCAATTAGTCTCGACTCATCCCTTATGGGTATAATTGGAGATCAATTAGTCCCCAACTCATCTCTAACGGGTACTATTCACGATTTAATGATATGTACGCACTTAGTCAATGAAATTTCATGTGCGGCGTTGGCACACAGAGAGAGTATTCGCCTAACCAAACTGAGCAACCTGGTTCGAATCTCAGCTGGCGCAAATTTTTATTTTTATTTTTTTGAAGTGACTAGTCGCTTTTTATACCCTTTCGGGTATAAAGGTGAACAATTAGTCTCTTCATAGGACATGCTCGAACAAATGCGAACAGTTCATTCCATATAAAGAGAAAGTGGTATTAGTCGCATGTTCCTTTGCGATTGCTCCCGGAGTCATCCCGGATTAGTCCCATTTTTTGCAGGGTACATTCTCGAGCACGCATGTGCTTGTGAACAAAAGAAATAATATTTGAACTGAAATTTAAACAAAATTAATTCCTAAAATTAACTAAAGAAATTTCAAGAAGTTGCCTCTTAAAATGCGTTGAGTTCATTTTTTTGGGAAATTGAAATTTTACTTCACGCGATTTGCGATACAAAAAAAATTACCTGTGGAAAAAAAAATGATAATACAATTTATTTGGATTAAATTTAACTAAATACATACATAAGTAATACTCGCCTCTTAATACTTACTTCCTAGTACTTACCTTTCACCACTCCTTAGTTTAAATTAATTCGGACCGTATCGAATCTTCAGGTCTAAACCATAAATTGTTCAGTTTAGATTAAATTAATCTCATTCAATTCTCGAGTTTCGTACTTCCCTGTAAAAGCAGTGTACATGCTTATGCACATACCATTGTGTTGTTACATTAATATGCACATTGAAAACATGTGGTGGATCTACACCAATAACTAGCCTAACTCAACATTATCAAAAATTTAACACTTCTTCTATTTGTTTTTGCTCTCCTTAATGATGAGTATTTAACTCCCATTAACTTCTTGACTTTGCTATATTCTATGGTTTTGTTGTTTTTTTTTTCTTTGCGCTCTCATAGCGATCAACTTTTGAATTCCTTTTGTTCGCACCTTCGCGCTTAGAATACAGTCTGGGTCATATACTAAGCCCCGTTTAGAATTAAAAATTAGTTTACATTTACGTTTTATATATTTAGATTTAGCATTTTTTTTACCGCGACTTAAAAGTGCAAATCATAAGTTTTTTTTGATATAATACGTTTTTTTAATAACAACAAAAAAAAGAAAAGGTATTTCAGCGCGTCGAATCAGCAGCAAGTGCTAAGCAAGGAAGGCCTTCTTCGCTTCGTGGGACTGCGTTACCGACCATAAAGAATGTAAGTGAAGTTTCCATTTTTTCTTTTCTTTATACACTCTAATTTGTTTGTTATAAAAAAGTGATTTGCGCATAGTAATTACCTATATGTATGTACATAGGTTTATACGCCCGTAAGTAAAGTTGTTATGTTCTTCCTCTCATGATGATTTGTGCACGGATACGTATATACATACCTATTTGCATACATATTTACATGAATTAATTTTTTCATTTTTTTATATATATATACGCGCATACGAGTGTGCATGTCTAGAGTGTAAGAATACACATTTTTACCTACTAAATTGAAATATATATTTACTTTTGAGAGCAGGCTAGGGTCAATGACCATATAAAACAGAAAGTGTTGAGGTAGGTTAGTTATTCGCTTTTTAAATACCCCCCAAAATTAGCATTAGTATAAGTGAATTTTGGATTAGTATTAAATTTTGGCCTTTACGATTAACTTAATTAACTTACTTTTTACACTTAATTGATGGGTTGAATTTTGTAAATAAATATATGTATAATATGGAATAGCCAGAAAATTAACATGGTCTGATTTCTGAAGGTTGGTGTGGGGTTAATGGGGCTTTAGTAACAGCTATAAAGCCAAGGAAGGGTGGGTTCAGAGCAGTCGCACAAACATACATACGCGCTGCAAGGTTAAGGAATTTCAATCGTATAAAGGTGGACGGTGGCACTGAGGATATTGGGTAGAATTTGTTTTTGTGTGCAAATATATGGTATCTTGTTAGGACCTTATGTCGATGGATGCTGGCTTGGTCTGTAATCGCGTACATGAACCCCCCCAAGACTGAAGCTCCGGAACCTACGCCAGTGTACACGCCGCGATTGCCGACAGGCGTTGCAAGCCCATCCTGCGAGCACGGCTAAGAGTCTCATAACAGAGAAATGGCGCCCAACGTGGGGCTCGATATGACGACTTGTGGCATTCCTTTGAGTAGCCTTAATACTTTTGGTCCCCTCGCATAGTTCCCTTTTGCAACATTATTGTCTATCCGAGTTTAAACATATTTGTATGTAAATTTTTTTTTAATTTTTTTTTGATGGTAGCATTGACAATTGCCGTTGATTGGATGTTGGAATTGCAAAACCTAAAGCTAAATGCTTATGGTTCTGACCAATACAATTAATTTCAATTCAATTTCAATGTTTGTTTTGTTTTGTGTTTATGTAGTCGGAATTGCAAAACCTAAAGCTAAATGCTTATGGTTCTGACCAATACAATTAATTTCAATTCAATTTCAATGTTTGTTTTGTTTTGTGTTTATGTAGTCGGAATTGCAAAACCTAAAGCTAAATGCTTATGGTTCTGACCAATACAATTAATTTCAATTCAATTTCAATGTTTGTTTTGTTTTGTGTTTATGTAGTCGGAATTGCAAAACCTAAAGCTAAATGCTTATGGTTCTGACCAATACAATTAATTTCAATTCAATTTCAGTGTTTGTTTTGCTTTGTGTTTATGTAGTGGTATGGCAACTTTGATGCTGGAATTGCAGAATCCTAAAGACTTTATGTCTACAGATCTGACCGCTGATGATTAGTTATACAATAGCTATTTAACGACTTTTTTTATTCGAATTTTCAGATCTTTTTTCAAGTTATAGGTCAATTCAGTTATCTGGAACGTTGGTTTTAGTTCAACTATATTTCAGCGAGCTAACCGATAGCAGGATTGACTAACAGTTCTTGAGAAATTCTAGTAATTCAGGTTGTCTCAAATCCTTTCGAGATTATTCATTCTTTATTGATGTATAAATTTTATCTTCTTTATTTTCGGTTTTGTTTTCATGCCCAAGTTTTGAGTGCACACCTCCTATTACTCTGAAATTACCTTAACCTAACTATACCACCACACAGCCTAAGAGTCAGACCAAGTTTTTATGGAGTTTTTTTTGCTGCAGTTTATTACGAGTTTTGATCGATCTAGTATTTCGATTCGGTTTTTTTTTCTTGTGGATTATGATCTTAAATAATATGATGCTTATGTAGGAAATAATTATTTATTACTCATAGAAATTTTAAAATTTTTATTGACATATGCACATAGATCGAATATATAGGTATGTGTATATAAACATCTCTAAATAAACAGTTTATTTTTGAATAACTTACCGAATTTCAAATTGCTTTTGATTACGATTTGGTGAGGCTGCTGATAGTTCGAATTTTTATTGTATTTTTTTGTATTTTCATTTGCTCGGTCGCACATGTGCCGCTTCTAACTGATGTGATTTTTTTTTGCTTTTTGAAAAAGAGGGAGTAAATTTTGGCGTTATATTTTTTTTCTTCTTTTTGGGTTTTTTTTGGTTTCAATTGACAGCACGTTTAACTGATATTAACAACACCCGAGAACACAGGTACACGTACACGAGGTCGTGCTGCATTTAAGAACGACAACCGCGGTCTAGAGCTACCTCTTAATAGCCAAGAGCAGGGACATGCTTGTGAAGGTGCCGCAAGCTTACCTGCTGCAAGTTCACAAGAAGTCAGCAATAAAGATGAGGAAACTCGCGTTAGGAATATAGTGTCCGCAGTTATCTCGGCCGGACAGGCCACGATGTTTGATGACCTTGAGAACCGCGTTTCACAAATAATCGAGGCGATACCGTNAAGAACGACAACCGCGGTCTAGAGCTACCTCTTAATAGCCAAGAGCAGGGACATGCTTGTGAAGGTGCCGCAAGCTTACCTGCTGCAAGTTCACAAGAAGTCAGCAATAAAGATGAGGAAACTCGCGTTAGGAATATAGTGTCCGCAGTTATCTCGGCCGGACAGGCCACGATGTTTGATGACCTTGAGAACCGCGTTTCACAAATAATCGTGGCGATACCGCCGCTCGGTAGAACGTGTCACGTGGCCTTCACTGTGCCAAGCCCTAAGAACAAATTTTCAGCTACATAAAAGTGACTTCGAACTTAAAGAGCAAATCAGAAGTCGGAAGCAAGGAACAAGTGAGAGTTTTGACGAATTTCGTAATGCTGTATTAAAGCTTGCAGAGCCCTTGCAGACGCCTTTGACTGAGACAGAGTTAGTAGAAATTCTGCAGCATAATTTGCGCTCTCGCGTTCGACAGCAATTACTGTATGTGCCCATTAACTCGCTCGCAGAATTGCGTAGACTCTGCTTTAAAGGTGAAAGCCTTGCAAGCGAAATCGGTAAGGGCAGCATTATGCTCCCGTCAACAAATTACCGAGAGTACCCGCGACGCTATGCTAACGAACTGCAACATGAAAATGACGTACCCACTGAATTAGAATGTGAAGTAGACGAAGTCACAGAGAGACCAGTTAATAAAAAATTATTGTGCTGGAATTGGCTTCGCATCGGAACCCTCGCAAAGACCAGAAAAGCTAGGTAAACAAAATTTACTCATACGGCCCGACAAGTTCGATACAAATGATCNGTACCCGCGACGCTATGCTAACGAACTGCAACATGAAAATGACGTACCCACTGAATTAGAATGTGAAGTAGACGAAGTCACAGAGAGACCAGTTAATAAAAAATTATTGTGCTGGAATTGGCTTCGCATCGGAACCCTCGCAAAGACCAGAAAAGCTAGGTAAACAAAATTTACTCATACGGCCCGACAAGTTCGATACAAATGATCCTATAACGTCAGTCATTCGCTCTGACGAATTTTTAAAAACCAGTCCGGTTGTCCATAAGATCGTACCTTATGATGTTCGTCTGAAAATTTACAACGAAGTTAGACACCGAATTTTAAGCCCAGATAGTACAGAACTCTATAGTCGTTCGTCCGCACGAATAAAAGAGTTTTGGAGAAACATTAAAGTTAGACGCAAGTCTTTAAAAGACTTTGTTTGCTCTATAGGAAAAAAGTCCTCTGATCTAAGGCCATACGCAAAAATCAAATCCTTGGTTCGGAGTATCTTGGACTGTTGGATAGCGGAGCACAAGTCTCCTGTATAGGATCCACAATAGCAGATGTTCGCAAAAAGAAGATATTACGCGAGCATAAAACAACTGTCTGTACCGCAGACGGGAAAGATCAAATTGTTTTTGGGGTTATAGATCTGAGTGTCAAGTTTGAAGGTGAAAATGAAACCATTACATTTTTCGTTATTCCCAGTATGTCTCAAACGATTATCCTGGGAGTAGATTTTTGGATCAAATTCCGAATTGCACCCCACATTATATCCGAAGTAACCCTTGAGGGAAACATGATGAAAACGCTCTCCTCCTAAGTTTTTAGCAACAGCAACAGTTGATAAGGGTCAGAAATAGGTTCCCAAATTGTGAGAAAGAAGGCTTGGGGAAATCGTATCTTTTGGAGCACGTCATTGAACTCCAGCCTAATGTCCGTCCGATAAAACAAAGATACTTTCCCATATCCCCCGCAATAGAAAAATTAGTCCACGCAGAAATTGACGAAATGGTGAAGATAGGTGTAATGGAAGAGTCTCGTAATAGTCCATGGTCCAGTCCGGTCGTGCTAGTGAAAGTCCGTCTGTGTTTAGATTCTAGAAAATAACTAGCGTTACCGTTAAGGACGCATATCCCCTTCCACATATTGATGGTATATTAAGTAGAATACCAAAGGCTAAATACATAAGTTCACTAGATCTGCGTCGAGCCTTTTGGCAAATTCCCCTGTCCGAGAACTCTAGAGATTACACTTGTTTTACAGTCCCTAATCATCCGTTGTACCGTTATTGCGTAATGGCTTTCGGCTTATGCAACGCCCCTCAAGCTCTTTGCCGCTTGATGGATCGCGTCATTCCACCCAAATTGAAAAATTAAGTTTTCGTCTATTTAGACGACCTTCTCATACTGTCAGAAGATTTGGCAGTCATATGTCCGTCCTCTCTAAAGTCGCTCTTCACTTAAGAAAAGCTGGGTTGACGATAAACCTGGAAAAGAGCAAATTTTGCATAAAGGAAGTAAAATACCTTGGATATATTGTGGGAAACGGAACCTTGAGCACCGATCCGGATAAGATTTCGGCCGTGACAAACTATCCAGTACCCAACAGTGTAAAGCAACTTAGGCGTTTTCTCGGAATGGCCGGTTGGTACCGCCGTTTTGTGGATAATTTTGCCTCTGTTACGACTCCCCTAACGAATTTATTAAGGAAAGGGAAAAGTTTCGGTTGGAATGAAGATGCGCAAAAATCTTTTGAAACTTTGAAAGAAATGCTTTGTTCAGCTCCTGTTTTAGCGAGTCCCAACTATGAAAAACCTTCATACTCCAATGCGATGCTTCTAAACTTAGTGTGTGTGCGGTATTGGCACAGAAAAACGAAGATGGCGTCGAAGTACCGATAGCATACTTCTCGCAAAAGCTCAACACGGCTCAAAGTAACTACAGTGTTACTGAGTTGGAGTGCCATGCGGCTGTTCTTAGCTTAAAGGAGTTCCGGGCCTATGTTGAAGGCCAGGATTTTACGATTGTGACCGACCATGCCAGTCTACAATGGCTTATGCGTCAGACCAGACTAGCCCGATGGTCCTTAAAATTGCAAGGGGTTAATATAGAGTACCGAAAAGGTTCGCGAAACGTAGTACCTGATAGCTTATCCCGTCAAAACTTTGATGAGGTCAACGAGCTAGAGGCCCGTGCGCTAGTCGATATATAATCGTCAGAATTTCAGTCCGATGAGTATAAAAAGCTGATAAGCCATATCCGAAATAATCAAACTCGCTTATCTGATATTCAAATAGTAGATGATCGTGTGTATAAAAGAACAGAGCACTCTGACGGAAACCCTGAGCGGGAAATGTATAATTGGAAACTATGGGTTCCGAAAACCCTGGTTCGACAAGTCATTGAAAATGCTCACTGTCCACCAACGAAATGTCATGGCGGAATCGCAAAAACACTAGAGCGTTTACGAGCAAACTTTTACTGGCCTAATACGACGGCCGACGTCAAAGACTATATTGGCCAATGCGATACTTGTCGAAGCAGCAAAGCGCCAAACATAACATTGCGTCCGCCTATGTCCGCGCAATACACAGTGCAGCGCCCATTTCAGAAGTTGTATATCGATTTATTAGGACCGTATCCTAGATCTAGGAAAGGCAATACAGGTATTTTGATAGTTTTAGATCATCTCAAAAAATTTCCTTTGCTCAAAGCTGTAAGAAACTTCAATACATTGGCCATCTGCAACTTTCTGCAGGAACAAGTTTTTAGTGTTTTCGGCACCCCAGAAATTATCTTAAGCGATAATGGGAAACAATTTAAATCCGTTCAGTTTAATAACCTTCTTGCTGAACGTGGAATCAAACATGTGTATACTGGCCTGTACAGCCCACAAGCAAATGCGAGCGAGCGTGTTAACAGATCAATCATTGCAGGAATACGAGCATATTTGAAGGAAGATCAGACCATATGGGATAAACACTTACCAAGTATTGCTGAAGCTTTGCGGAGTTCATACCACCAGGCCATAGGTTGCTCGCCATACTATGCGGTTTTTGGTCAGCAAATGTCATCGCACGCTGACGAATATGAGCTACTCCGAAAACTAGGAACTCTGGACGACAATATCCTAGATAGAACAGACAAACTCGCGTTGGTGCGAAAATCGGTTAGCGAATATATCAAAAAAGCTTTCGATAGCTCGGCCAAAAGATATAATTTGCGAAGTTCTGCAGAAAATTTTAGGGTAGGAGATTGCGTCTATAGGAGGAATTTCGTTTTGAGCGATGCCACTAAGAAATTTTGTGCGAAATTTGCCCCAAAGTTTATAAAAGCAACAGTCCTTGCAGTAAAAGGTAATTGTTTATATGAGCTGCAAGATGACAATACAGGAAAACGTGGAGTTTATCACAGAAGAGACATTCAAAAAGGTAAAAGTTAAATATACACCGCACCAATACTCTAGGTGGGGGGGGGGGGGGGGGGGG
>NW_016159797.1:0-13246 GCF_001687245.7 Rhagoletis zephyria | reverse complement strand
GTGTACTGTAGGTACATGTTCAACTATTTTTTTGTACCCATTTATAGCTTCATTAGCTTTGCGTTCAATTTAACTCTTTCATTTCCGCCTATTTTTATTTCACTTCCGCTGCACCCTGTGTTGTCTACTAAACTTAGCTACGTTCAAAGTTCCTTCAAGGCATCTCCTCAATCATATGATTTAAGATAATTTCTATCGTTATTTATCGATAGAAATGCTACTCACTTCGGCTTAGGTCTGATTTCCGGAATAACTTTGCGTTCTTTTCGATCGGAATCTTCAAGCAGAGAACATCAAATTTCACAGTAATTATTTTCAAGTGCGGTAAAGTTTACAAGCGAAAAAAAAAAGTTTTTTTTTTTTTTAATTTTATTCCGGAGACTCCCACTTTCCCCTCATCATATTCGAACTGGTAAGGATCTCTTTTTTTACCTTAATTACAATGTAGAGGTAGAAAATCTAGTATAATAGTTTTCGAGTGCTAACAAGACTCCTTTGCATTAGGAATTTATTTGGACCAGCTTTGCAGCGACGTGGACGGATACAAAGTCCCTTCTTGTCAGCAAGTCATCGGGACCAGACCACTTCCAATAGGGGCTGCTGTCGGCGAATCAAGCCAGGGAAAATTATTTCAACGTATAGCACTCAAAAACAAAAGTTTTCATTGTTGCTTTTATACATATATGTACATATACTTAGTACGTACATTCTCGAGCACGCATGTGCTTGTGAACAAAAGAAATAATATTTGAACTGAAATTTAAACAAAATTAATTCCTAAAATTAACTAAAGAAATTTCAAGAAGTTGCCTCTTAAAATGCGTTGAGTTTATTTTTTTTGGGAAATTGGAATTTGACTTTACGCGATTTGCGATAAAAAAAAAATTACCTGTGGAAAAAAAAAGAATAATACAAAAGTTAATTTGGATTAAATTTAACTAAATACATACATAAGTAATACTCACCTCTTAATACTTACTTCCTAGTACTTACCTTTCACCACTCCTTAGTTTAAATTAATTCGGACCGTATCGAATCTTCAGGTCTAAACCATAAATTGTTTAGTTTAGATTAAATTAATCTCATTCAATTCTCGAGTTTCGTACTTGCCTGTAAAAGCATGCTTATGCACATACCATTGTGCTTGTTACATTAATATGCACATTGAAACCATGTGGTGGATCTACACCAATAACTAGCCTAACTCAACATTATCAAAAATTTAACACTTCTTCTATTTGTTTTTGCTCTCCTTAATGATGAGTATTTAACTCCCATTAACTTCTTGACTTTGCTAATATTCTATGGTTTTGTTGTTTTTTTTTCTTTGCGCTCTCATAGCGATCAACTTTTGAATTCCTTTTGATCGCACCTTCGCGCTTAGAATACAGTCTGGGTCATATACTAAGCCCCGCTTAGAATTAAAAATTAGTTTACATTTACATTTTATATATTTAGATTCAGCATTTTTTTTACCGCGACTTAAAAGTGCAAATCATAAGTTTTTTTTGATATAATACGTTTTTTTTAATAACAACAAAAAAAAAGAAAAGGTATTTCAGCGCGTCGAATCAGCAGCAAGTGCTAAGCAAGGAAGGCCTTCTTCGCTTCGTGGGACTGCGTTACCGACCATAAAGAATGTAAGTGAAGTTTCCATTTTTTCTTTTCTTTATACACTCTAATTTGTTTGTTATAAAAAAGTGATTTCCGCATAGTAATTACCTATATGTATGTACATAGGTTTATACGCCCGTAAGTAAAGTTGTTATGTTCTTCCTCTCATGATGATTTGTGCACGGATGCGTATATACATACCTATTTGCATACATATTTACATGAATTAATTTTTTCATTTTTTTTTATATATATACGCAACTACGAGTGTGCATGTCTAGAGTGTAAGAATACACATTTTTACCTACTAAATTGAAATATATATTTACTTTTGAGAGCAGGCTAGGGTCAATGACCATATAAAACAGAAAGTGTTGAGGTAGGTTAGTTATTCACTTTTTAAATACCCCCCAAAATTAACATTAGTATAAGTGAATTTTGGATTAGTATTAAATTTTGGCCTTTACGATTAACTTAATTAGCTTACTTTTTACACTTAATTTATGGGTTGAATTTTGTAAATAAATATATGTATAATATGGAATAGCCAGAAAATTAACATGGTCTGATTTCTGAAGGTTGGTGTGGGGTTAATGGGGCTTTAGTAACAGCTATAAAGCCAAGGAAGGGTGGGTTCAGAGCAGTCGCACAAACATACATACGCGCTGCAAGGTTAAGGAATTTCAATCGTATAAAGGTGGACGGTGGCACTGAGGATATTGGGTAAAATTTGTTTTTGTGTGCAAATATATGGTATCTTGTTAGGACCTTATGTCCATGGATGCTGGCTTGGTCTGTAATCGCGTACATGAACCCCCCCCCAAGACTGAAGCTCCGGAACCTACGCCAGTGCACACGCCGCGATTGCCGACAGGCGTTGCAAGCCCATCCTGCGAGCACGGCTAAGAGTCTCATAACAACCACCTTATATGAATTCGCCCTTATAGCATCCTTAGGCCCGGGGCTCTATTCTGTAACTGTGAGTTTTCAAGTGTACACTGAAAATTGTGTGCACTCTTCATTTTGCGATTCAGGAAGAGTGAGAATGAGTTTTAGCTGTCAAAATTGTGTACACTTCCACATTTTGCGATTCAGCATGTATGAGAATGTGTTTTAACTGTCAAAATTGTGTACACTTCTTTTCCGAAAAACTCACTGAATTTTAGTTGGCGTGTTTTTCGTTGTGAGTTTTGCACTCGGTGTACACTACATTTCTCACAGTTACAGAATAGAGCCCCGGGTTGTAGTTGTAATGAAAGTAAAAGCATATACCTCGTTTATACGAAGGTTTGAATGAAACCACATCAACTGCATGCGATTTCCAGTATAGTGTTTATACCATGCATTTCAAAGCGGATTATGTGGCAACGCTACTGAAATGGATTGAAGTCAGCTGTTAACTTGCTGCCAAAAGGCCTCCAGTCAGTGGTCGGACCCCTCAAGCTTCAGTAGTACATATATATGTAATTCGAAAAATCAGAGCAAAACAAAATTTCCGTAGTAGAGTTGGATTTTTAATTTACGAATCAAACATCGTAAGTTTTACATGAACAAAAACTAAAAAATTCACGAGGGGCATTTACCTTAATAAGGAAAAAGCTTTGGGAAACCTTTCATGGAAACTTTATCTGAGTTGTGTGAAATCATTTAGATGTATGAATATTTTGTTACATATTTAGGTAAATATTCATAGGTATATATCTACCTAAATATGTAACATAAAATTCATACATCTAAGTGATTTCACACAGCTCAGATAAAGTTTCCATGAGAGGTTTCTCAAAGCTGTTTCCTTATTAAGGTGAATGCCCCTCGTGAATTTTTTCATGATTGTTCATGTAAAACTTACAATGTTTGATTCGTAAATTAAAAATCCAACTCTACTACGGAAATAATATATAGGTATAAAATAAAACGTAAATATGAGACCTTTTGTAAATTGATATTGGAACAAGTCTAGAATACCAACCGTTTAGCTATAATAAAACCAAAATTGCGGATCGATAGAACTTTTTACTGTGATTTCAACCATACCAATGTTATTTGGCGCGAACAAAGCAAATAAAAGAGTATAAGGTTAAACTTTTCTATTTTGTTATATTTTTAATAACTCGGAAACTACTCAACCGATTTGAAAAGTGTTGATATCAATTCAAACGACGTAAATACTATAATTTAATACGACGTACATACTATAACCATTTTTGAAACAAATTTTAAATAATCGTCATTTAAAAAAATGTACACATATACAATTGCAACTTTACCACTCTTATTAAATACCTATTAGGGCAATTCATCTAAACACGTAAATGTCTCGTAACCATGTAAAGCTCGTAAGCTTCCTTAATTTTGTATGGAAAATCGTTTATTTACGAGATTTACGCGGTTACGATGAACTTACGCGTTTAATGGATAACCATATTATATTATATATTATTAAATAGTATTAAAAAAAGATTATTAACCCTTTATGGCGCAAGGTCATTAATTTTGTTAATTTTATAAATATCAAATGATAAACAGTGTATTATTAACGAAAATAACAATGAAAATCAAAATTCAAAAAACTAGGTATTTGTTTTTCTAAAAAAACTATATGTTGCAGAAATGCAACATTGCGTCAATAGTGCTACAAAAATGAAGTTACACTTAGGAAATTTGACAATTTTTTAAATAGTTATTTTTCTTATTGTAAACCAAACTAATTCCAAATTTTTCACAGCTTGTTTGCATATAACCCTTGCAGTCTTGAAATTTGCACGTCATTCGTCTATCCAACCAAACTGGCTATTCCCCTATTGGTCCAAGTTCACGTTTTTCGGAGAAACGTGTTGAGCCGGACGTTCCTTCTTTGCGCTTTGTACGGTTGATTATGTGATATTTACATATATTTTCTGCTATAGCTATTCTGAATTCAGCAGAGTTGCGGATATTACTAGTACGGCCTTTTCAGCAATTATTCTTCGATATAAAAGCCATGAACTACGCATAGTATTATCAAGGGAATTATAAAAAGCTCATATATACCAACGTTTACTACGTAGTTTAATTTTGTAGTGGCCCATAACAGAGTCTAAAAAGTCACCAGAACTTTCATATTCATTCGGCTCGAAGTAATACGTTGGATCGGCGACATCGTCGTCAGAAGAAAAGTCAAGGTCATTTTTACTATGTTCCCATTCTTCTAGTATAATTTCCAGGCCCTGAGCATTATGATCGCCAAAGAAGCAGAACGCGCAATTTTGCATATATGCAACAAAACAAAATCAGTAAAAAAAATAAAAAGAAACGGCTCTGCAAAAAAAAAAATTTATTGATTATTGAAATACATCCTCTTATCTCTTATCTTAACTCACACCAATTTCAACAACGAAATATCTGTATTTCAGCAATAAATCGTTTATCGTAAACGAATACTAAGGGCGCGAAACTGGTTTGTGCTCACACGCCCCTTCAATGAAATAAAAACACAAATTCAGCCACCTTGTCAGCTGGTTTCCTTCTTACCCGTTAGAATGCTTTGTTTCTGATGTACAACACTGCGTAGAGTCAGTCTATTATTTTATATTTTTACTTCTCTTTGAATGGTATGTTGCAGAAGTACAACTCGGCGCCATAAAGGGTTAAATAGTGGGTTAACGTCAGTTAAAAGACGGAGCAGGTATTCGGACAAGAAGAGTAGAGGAGTAAATTTCAATAACGTTAAAACCCGAAGTGGATCTACTCCAACCGCAGGGAAGTCCGAATACTGCTATCAGCTGTTTATAAATAGTGAAGTTCACAAAGTAGTGTTGCCAGGAGCCTGACAATAAGCACTATTTTTTTCAAAAGTTATCTTCGATTCGTCACTCAAGCTTTAATCTATAAAAATGAAATGAAATTACAAAAAAAAATCAAAAACACTGAGGGAAATATTGCATAATGCATAATGCATAGTAAAAATGAATACTTTATATTTGATTATCGTTTAAAAATGTTCGTATTTAAAAATAATATTTTCATACAAAAATGTATTACGCACGTATTTGACTGCTCACATCGGAGTATGAATATATAAGTGTACATACGCATCCCCAGCATGCAGAGCGGTGACAACACACACATACATACATAGTACATGCGCTGAAGGAAAGATTGATCCAATTTCTCGAAAAATATAGTTGTAGGTATAGTAGTTTTGTACCTAGACCAAAGATAGTCCAAAAATGTAAAGCAATGTAATGTAAAACAGGTGAATTGTACTAAAGGTGGTCCGAATGTAATGCATAAGGTATGAGTTTTGATCTAGTATTCGTTATAATGTCATGCAGTAGCGGACAACGGGTACAATTAACGATTTACTGATGTATAGGCACTTAGTCCAAAAGTTTTCATGTGCGGCGTTGGCATGCAGAGAGAGTATCCGCTTAGAAAATCTGAGAACCCCGGTTCGAATCGCAGTTGGCACAAGTTTTATTTTATTTTTTTATCTAAAATTGGTTACATTGTAATGCAGAAGCGGGCAATTGGTCGGAGCCTAGGACATTCAATGTTAAATGTAAATAGAATTTTATATGTGCTTGTACCAAACTTTGGAGTACTTACAATCACCTGCAGTCTAGTTTGTGGTTTGCTCTAAGTCTATTTCAATATCCTACAGGGTGTTTATCAGTGCAAATCGCGTGCTGTGGTGTTGATGGAAATTCAACATTTGAAAGCACATTTATATGTCTGGCTGTAGCTGAGTGCGCAAAGATGCTTTCCAGAATTTGTTGATATCCAGAGAGGGTCAGGGTTTGAATTCCACTGCAGGTAAAATGCAAATTAAATATATTTTTTTTGTTTCTTAGCTTCGCGATCATTTTAATCAAATAAAACACCTCTTTGAGGTAAAATTTTCGAGTGACGAAAGCTGAACTAGAAACACAAAATTTATGATATCAATTTCGTGACGAAAATTATACGCATTTTTTAACTGCCTTTGAAACGTAGGGAAAATCTTTTTAATTCATACGAATCGTTGCAAAAGTTCTGTGTTTTATTTTGTGTTTCTAGCAGTAGATGGAATTTTGCAATGTTCCGAATAAATAAAAAAAGATTTTCCGTACGTTTCAAAAGCAGTTTGTTGAGGAGAGCAGCACTGCAACCGCATAACTGCGTGTATTTTTATTTTTGAAATTTTTGCAGTTGGCGATTATACGCCTAGATTTGTTTATATGTATGCATATATATATATCTCTACGGATGTAAAACTGCTACTTTGAGCAAAATGTAAAAACTTTTTGAATTTTGTACGCCACCGCGTTGGCAACCCTATGTCAGCACGTTGTCAGCAAATGTAAGGTACGAGAAAAGGTAGCGAGTAGTGCTGACATAGAGAAGAACATCTTGGTCGTCGTAAAAACCTTTTGTACAACGCTGACCGCCAATCTCGTGAATTTTGAAGTTATTAATTGTATCGCCGCGCGAAATTCAATTCGCTAAACCAAACAAAATTTGTAAACCTACGCTAACCTGGCAATTGCCAAAATCTTTGAACTTTTTTTATTTGAATAAATCAGTACCTCCCCTGTAGGGAAAACACGAACTAGTGAACCAGATTTCTAGTTCAGTACTAGTTCTTTTTTAACAAAAACGAACCAGTCCGATAGTAACTGGTTCCGCACCAGTCCAAAAGCAGTGAAATGTGGTACTTTCACTAAACTATTCTATTTTAAATTTTAAAGCAGGGAGGGTAATCATTATGAGTAAAATAATTTAAATCAGCATTTAATCATTATTTTATGAATTATTATTGAGTTTTATTTTTTCGCTCAAACGGAAATAATTATTATTTGATTTTTATTTTTGGGATTACAAACAATGATTATTTTATGATTTTTATTTTTTCGCGCAGAGATTATCATTAATTTTCATTTTTATTTTTCCACTTAAAAATAATAATTTATAAAATTGAAGGGGCCATAAAGATGCAACCTATTGAAATTTTTACCTGAAAAGTTTGGGTCTTATTCCTTTTATAAGGGTGCGGCTACCACTCAAAAGGATACGTCGGTAATCACGCTGGTATAGTTTTTGAGTTGCTTAATAATCATTATACTTAGTGATTCCATAATCAAAGGCCAAGATCCTGAAGGACAATTGAGAAAGCCAATGCAGTTACATAAGAAGAGGCATTTAAAAAAAAATGTCAAAATAATTACCACTTTCTCACAAAATTTATTTAAAAATGCAAGCTACCAGAGCTACCTTTTTGTTAAGAAAAGACAAATTAATTTTTTTTCATGCAATCCACCACAACTACCATAATACAGTCAAACAATAAACTTTAGGTACAACGAATTTTTTACAATACGGGCAACTATTTCTTTAATAATTTAGTTTTCGGTAATTTATTATAAAAATATGGTCAATTCTACAACAAAATCCCCAAAAATCAGAGTTCCAAACCTTGGGCAAAATTTAAGAAAATTCTGCAAAATTTCATTAAAATAATTCACTTTCTATTTACGCTCTCTAGAAAATGTTTTTGAGCCCATTCAATTTTAGTATAATGAAGTGCAAGTATGAGGAAGCTAGGACTTACCAAACAACAAAAAAAAATTGCTAAATATCAATGGTAAGTCCTAGCTACCTCAAACTTGCACTTTGTTATACTAAAATTGAATGGACTAATAACTGATTACTTAACTTTTTTCTAAAGAGTGTAAATTGCAACACTTGGATGGAAATTCGCAGAGTTTTCTTCAATTTTGCATAAGGTTTGGAACTCTGATTTTTGGGGTTTTTGGTGTAGAATTAACCATATTTTTATAAAAAATTAGGGAAAAACAAAATATTAAAAAAATAGTTGCCGGTATTGTAAAAACTTCACTGTACCTAAACTTTATTGACTGACTGTATATCTTATTTAAGTTAAGTACGACAAAAACTTTCGAAGTACTTCATATACATATAAGCTTAAAAAGAACTGAATTTACTTAAAAATCAATATGCTTAAATTTAGACAAGTAAGACAAAGTGAACTAATATTTTTACTTTTAAGTTGAACGCACTTTTGTTTTTTACTTACTACCTTAAGTTTAATACTACTACTAACTACTAATGTGGTTTATAAATCTTTAATAAATGCGTTTAAACATTTGTGATGGTATTGTGCTTCCTTCAACCGATCGTATTTAATATAAAAGGGAAATGTTTCGACAGTCTGATTAGAAATATATATCTAGGTGACGAATTTATAACAGGTTGGGAACTACACATAAAAAATGGATGCAGATCGAACAGATCTCATCTGTCCAATTAGGAACTGGTTTGGAACTAATGAAAAGGGGATGCAGAACGAACAGATCTCATCTGTCGAATTTGGAACTGGTTCGGAACTATAGAAAAAGGGATGCAAAACGAACTATATCTTATCTGTCGAATTTAGAACTGGTTCGGAACTAGAGCCAAAGGGATTCAACGGGGGACAATTGACACTTCCTAGGACATCGCAATGTTAAATTCGCCAGTCGCTAGCATGCAAAAGAGAATTAACGCGTACTAGTCATGGTTCCAAACGCACTAGAACCGAACCAGTTCCGCACTAGTTCGTTTCCCTACAGGGTCTGTACAACAATTGTAGACGGAACTACTCGTGCTTCACTTAAGTGGCTAAGGGAGTGGTGATTAGGTTACTGCCCGGTCCGTGTAGAAACTTATATCGCGCGGAGTGCTCTCTCGCTCATATCGCCGGTGCCCGCCTCTACTACGGGACACAAAACACGCCAATAGTAGCGACCGACTCCTACTGCTGCACGTCCATACGCCAAAATGCCGCGACTGCACAAGTACTCAATGAGCGGGATCGAAGTGCCGTAATTATCGAAAACAGCCGGTAGTTCTGATAGGTAAGCACATTACATATGAGTCCTAGGCACACGAAAATACGTATTTTTAGGTGCTGCGGAACTATGTAGTACAAGTACTAATGATCTGAGCACTGGTGGATGTAGTTTCTGAGGTGCTGGTATACTGTACATCATTTTCCAAGTCAGGTGACACCTCTAGGTCCTCATCAGAACTTTCATATTCATTCGGCTCGAAGTAATACGTTGGATCGGCGACATCGTCGTTAGAAGGAAAGTCAAGGTCATTTTCACTATGTTCCCATTCTTCTAGTATAATTTCCAGGCCCTGAGCATTATGATCGCCAAAAAGAAGCATTCAAATTCAAAAATAACACTAAGAAAGTCTACCAGAACGCGCAATTTTGCATATATGCAACAAAACAAAATCAGTAAAAAAAATAAAAAGAAACGGCTCTGCTAAAAAAAAATGTATTGATTATTGAAATACATCCTCTTATCTCTTATCTTACCTCACACCAATTTCAACAACGAAATATCTGTATTTCAGCAATAAATCGTTTATCGTAAACGAATACTAAGGGCGCGAAACTGGTTTGTGCTCACACGCCCCTTCAATGAAATAAAAACACAAATTCAGACACCTTGTCAGCTGGTTTCCTTCTTACCCGTTAGAATGCTTTGTTTCTGATGTACAACACTGCGTAGAGTCAGTCTATTATTTTATATTTTTACTTCTCTTTGAATGGTATGTTGCAGAAGTACAACTCGGCGCCATATGGGTTAAATAGTGTGTTAACGTCAGTTAAAAGACGGAGCAGGTATTCGCACAAGAAGAGTAGAGGAGTAAATTTCAATAACGTTAAAACCCGAAGTGGATCTACTCCAACCGCAGGGAAGTCCGAATACTGCTATCAGCTGTTTATAAATAGTGAAGTTCACAAAGTAGTGTTGCCAGGAGCCTGACAATAAGCACTATTTTTTTCAAAAGTTATCTTCGATTCGTCATTCAAGCTTTAATCTATAAAAATGAAATGAAATTACAAAAAAAAAATCAACAACACTGAGGGAAATATTGCATAATGCATAATGCATAGTAAAAATGAATACTTTATATTTGATTATCGTTTAAAAATTTTCGTATTTAAAAATAATATTTTCATACAAAAATGTAAACATATTTGACTGCTCACATCTGAGTATGAATATATAAGTGTACATACGCATCCCCAGCATGCAGAGCGGTGACAACACACACATACATACATAGTACATGCGCTGAAGGAAAGATTGATCCAATTTCTCGAAAAATATAGTTGTAGGTATAGTAGTTTTGTACCTAGACCAAAGATAGTCCAAAAATGTAAAGCAATGTAATGTAAAACAGGTGAATTGTACTAAAGGTGGTCCGAATGTAATGCATAAGGTATGAGTTTTGATCTAGTATTCGTTACAATGTCATGCAGTAGCGGACAACGGGTACAATTAACGATTTACTGATGTACAGGCACTTAGTCCACGAGTTTTCATGTGCGGCGTTGGCATGCAGAGAGAGTATCCGCTTAGAAAATCTGAGAACCCCGGTTCGAATCGCAGTTGGCACAAGTTTTATTTTATTTTTTTATCTAAAATTGGTTACATTGTAATACAGAAGCGGGCAATTGGTCGGAGCCTAGGACATTCAATGTTAAATGTAAATAGAATTTTATATGTGCTTGTACCAAACTTTGGAGTACTTACAATCACCTGCAGTCTAGTTTGTGGTGTGCTCTAAGTCTATTTCAATATCCTACAGCAGACATGGGCAGTTTTGCCCGTATGGGCTTTTTTGCCCGTATGGGCAAGCGAGCCCATTTCGCGGGCTAGATCAGGGGAAAATCATGGGCAAACGGGAAGGGGGCAACAAATCTTACTAATACACGTATAGCAATGAGAGCCACTGCACACGCATTCTGGAGTAAAAAGGCGCACTCTCCCAAACGTACGCCACATACACTCCTCGTCATTTGAATAGCTCAACTTTTTAATCTTTAGTATTTACACTTTTATTTTGTTTATTTAATATTCATTACATCCGATTTTAAAACTTTATACAGAGTTAACAAAATTTCAACAAAGGGGTACAATAAAGTGCAAGTTTCAAGGTCTGTAAAATAGCGGTGATTTTTGAAAATTTTTTTGGTGATAGTGCTGCGCGTTTTCTCTCATACAAAGTATGCTCGACAAAACTTTTATATGGAATAAAATGCGCAGCACTGTCAATAAAAAATAAATGAATTTGGAAAATCGGGGCTGTTTTAGAGTCACTTCAAACTTGCACTTAATTACACTATAATTGAATGGGCTACAAAACTGCATATCAGAAATTTTACTAAAAATATTATTAACTTATTCACTTCAGGTCATTAGGATCCTATGTTGACCTTTTTTAAAAACTGTTTCCAGCTCTCGAGAAAAACGAAAAAATCATTTAAAATCCTGCCCAAGAAATGGAGAATAAACTTTATTTTAAGTTTTAGTTTGTAAAAAATTTTAAAACTGCATTTACCCGTAGAATATGCTATATCGTCACTAGACAGGAATAAAGGCGCGAGCTCAAAAGTTGACGGCGAAAAAAGACGCATAAAAAAATTTCAGCGTCAAATACTCTTAACATACTTCGCCAAAATTTTTTATAAGCATCTTTTTTCGCAAAATTTTTTTAAACGCTTTTTTTCACCGTCAAAACACCAGCGCACCTTTATTCGTATGTATTGACGATATTTTTACAAACAATTTATATTAAATAAACAAACGGAAAACTGTAAATACTAAGAATTGAAAGGGTGTGCAATTCAAATGACGAGGAGTGTATATGAGCAGATGTGATCACTACCCCAAGTAAACGCGAAGTAAACCGTCAAAACACCAGCGCGCCTTTATTCGTATGTATTGACGATATTTTTACAAACAATTTATATTAAATAAACAAACGGAAAACTGTAAATACTAAGAATTGAAAGGGTGTGCAATTCAAATGACGAGGAGTGTATATGAGCAGATGTGATCACTACCCCAAGTAAACGCGAGCTGAAAGCGTGATTGTGTTAGTGTGCCAATTACGTTTGAATGAATTTGCGTTCGCTTTGTTACGCTCTCGCATGTATTTGCATGTGATGCTTACGCTCTTTAAGCAGGCGCTCACTCTCTGTCCATGCTCATGAACGAAAGACACAAGATCACGCCTTAAGGAAAGAAAGAAAAAAGTTATTTTCTAGCTGTTGAAATCTCGACGCCATCTTTGTTGTAAGAAGTAAACAACGAAGAGAACAAAAAAAAAACGCGTAATTGTTGAACGCATGAATAATCATTTTTATTATGCAAATTCTCCTATAAATCATGTCGTTGTGTTAAATTATTCTTTACCTTATGTGTGCACACGTTGTCACAAGCGAAAATTAAGAAAATTGCAGTAAAAAGCCACCACCAAATTGTAAACAACGAACAAATGTAAACAAACGGCTTATGTCAAAATCGCCCTACTTTTTTCATAAGTGCGATTATAACGGGCCACTCTTCTGCTGTCGTGATCTTGTCTTTTTGGTTCATGGTTCATGCTTGTATATGAGCAAATTTGACATCGATATAACTGTTGCCAACTTTGTGCCTTTCGCAAGAAATTAAGTGCGTTTAGGGAATTAAAAGGCGAAAATTGTTTAGTTTAGCGCTTGTTTTGTTCTTTGGTGCCCTTTTCAAGGCAATTTTATAATAAAAACGTGATTCTATGGTGACATTGTATTTGACTTACACATATTTTAGTG